>NW_013669678.1:104287-108463 GCF_000517525.1 Limulus polyphemus
ATTAGATCAGTTTACAGGGACAAAAATTAACTTAACTACATAAGTCCCATCAGCTTACGGGGTCAACTGTATAGATTAGATCAGTTTACAGGGACAAAAATTAACTTAACTACATAGGTCCCATCAGCTTACGGTGAATTCTTTCACTTACCTCAGAGCCACTTGAATAAGACAACTTCATGAAGTAGATAAATCAAGTCTACTTCTACAATTTCTGCTTGGACGATAAGGGTCAAGATTTGGGTTATAAGATTATGTTAGTGAGACCTTGAACTCTTACTGTCTAGAGTTGTTTATTACTACTCTGGATAACTGGTGTAATATGTATAAAAACAATTTGTCAATTTAATTGTGTGTAACGCTCACATTATGAGTCATTTTTAATTAAGTTGCATATTCTTATAGATGTTTTGTAAGTGTACTTGAAAACTGTTTTTATTTTCTCAATGCGGGATTCTTTTTATTTTATTATCAAAGGGGATGTTTGGTGAACAAAGCTCGCTGATGGAACGGGGGGGGGGCTTTTTTTTGTTTTTTACAAAACTAAAACCTGTCATTTTTTAACATGTCGGATAAACCTAGTGTATTAATAAATATCATCTAGAGGGCGCCATTACAGAGTCTTAAGGAATGGTGAGATTTAAATCAAAACAAAATGTTTAAAGACATTGAACTTTTTATCAATTTTCTACCTATAGTGGGCCTTCTGTGTGGCAGAAAACAGCCAAGTCTCTCGGACTGAAAAAGGACCTCCTGATTATCTAATGGTGAGGATACTTTGCATTTCATCATAACACTTAGCTGTTTGGACTTCTAACCTTGGCATAGTACTGATCAAGGTCTTAAGCCTTAGCACATAAAACTACAACATTAACTTGTATAGGTGACACAAGAAACTGGTCATATGAAAGTTATAAATCATCAAACACTATGTTGTTTCGTTGAATGACCCTTTGTTAAATCTAATAACGAATAACAGAAGTAGAAACGAGATATATTTGAACACAACCTTTTCATTAAGTAATTATTTCATTTTTGTAGTGCATGTTGGCGTATAGAAGATGTATTAATACTAAAAATAAACGATCTTATAACACCAAAATCTTGTTTTTATTTAATTAGACACTCAACCTTTCGCTTTACAGCTTCTTCGGGAGCGTTTACTAACACACAAACTGAATCTTTGTCTTTTCATTTATTTAGTTTTTCAAAAACATCCTTGATTAAGTACTACTTCAAGAGAAATTTACAATCAGTTGCTTCTTGCAGCTTCTGGAAATACAATCAGTTGCTTCTTGCAGCTTCTGGAAATACAATCAGTTGCTTCTTGCAGCTTCTGGAAATAAAATCAGTTGCTTCTTGCAGCTTCTGGAAATACAAGCGGTTGCTTCTTGCAGCTTCTGTAAACCAGAGTTCAGTTTCTCTATGATATCAGAAAAACGCGTAAGTTCAATAAGTGTTGATACAAAATTATAAAAACCCTATAACCCAAGCGCTTTCGAAAGGGGTGCCTTTCTTCTTCAAGGGCGTTCTCAACTGGGCTCTGAAGAAGAAAGGTACACCCTTCGAAAACATCCATGGTTACCTCGACTACCATTTTGGATTTGCTCTCTTCTGGTTCATTAAGCGTTTGAAACTTTACACTGGGATTCCCAAAGTAGGTGTTTTTTTTTCGTATTTTTGACTGTTAAACATTCTAAGAATGACTTCTGAATTGACTGTTAAACGTTGTTAGAATCACTTCTTACCTGACTGCTAAACTTTCTAAGAATCACTTCTGACCTGACCGTTAGAAACATTGTTTATGTTTTGGAGCCTAAGCCTATTTTCAAATTACTGTTACCAGTTTTCTTGTATTAAACAATAGGGTTTCATATATTAGAATAATAAGTTGTAGGTAATTGGATGAAGGAATTATTAAAAGAGGTATTCAAACTTTCTTAAATAATTCTGCTTTTGAAGTTACAGTATTACATATTCTTCTGGCTTAGACTTAAGAACAAATGTAAATAATTAACCATGTCATACAATTTATTCTTACAATAAAAATTAGTTCTGACATATTTTTCTTTTTCACTCTTAGGAATGCACAAATCCGGGTCAAAGTGTGGTAAGCAGATTTCATCGTACTGTATAAATTATACATCTTTAATAAAAATACTCAGTTTTTGTCTGTCATGAAAATGCACACGTATTCAACGACGGATGTAAACAAAAGGCGGATGTAAATATATCTTAGTAGACATTTTGTACAACAACATACTAAAAGCTTATCAAAGTTTTTAAAATTCTAACGTTAGGTCGTAGAACAACATTATGTTTATTTATTGATAGTATTCAGTATGGTAATGTTTAGCCCTAACGAAACTAAAGGAAAAAACGTATACAAGTTACAGTGTTAATTTACCTCTTTATCGAATATAAGCCGTACTTAATAAAGGCTTAACTAATGTTAGGCCTAAGAAAAGTGGATTTATAATTTCGGTGTCTGCGATTACAATTCTCTGGTATCATTCAAGAAATCCTGTATTTAAAGAAGTACTGTTGTAATAAATATACTAACCTGACCGCAAATGTTTTGTGGGTCTTTGCTAGTTGAATACTATTATTTTTCAATGCCATTTTATGCTCTCTTATTTCTTGTCAACATTGTACTGTTTAAGCTGGGTTTCCTTCTGGAAAAGACAGTAAAATATTATCACAACGTAACATGGCGAGAAAAGATTCTATAAATCCTCGTTAAAGGAGTATTTAGTTTAGAATCAGACGTAAAGAAAAATTATACGAAATTTTATAAATTTTGCTTTTAATATAGATATTATTTTATAATAGAATGATATACACATTTCTTATCCCTAATATATGTAGGATTTGCATATTTCAGTGTTTATGATAAAAGGTTACATGGTGTTATAATGAATGTTCAAGGTGATACGTATGAATTATACAACAACCAAATATTGTCGTTGTTTTTCTAATAGACACCTCAGGCAGTTAAAGAGTTTTTCTGTGGTAAGTACATTCTCTTTTAGTAATTTTTGTTTCCCTGTAGTGCTATGATTTGTATTAGTTATTTATTAATATTATACGTTTGATGTACAGTAACGTAAAGAGTCGTTTTTGATTGTAATAATGTAATAAAATCGTCTTTACTTGTGTTTACATTTTCAATATTGTTTTATGTCCACAATAATAGTATACAACTTATATAAACCTTAATGATGTGTGCCTGTTTCTTCCCACAGAACAACCAACCAGATATCAGTGTGTACAGAGGGCGGTTTCTGAAGGGGTAATAAAATTGCGTTACGTTTTTTGTTATTTAACTATAAGTAAAATACGTCTTAACCTACATACAGTATAACAGACCACTCGTGACAAGAGTTTTATTACCTGAATAATCTATGGTTTATTTAAAGAAAAAAGGACTAAGGACCAACCAGATATTAATATTGTTACGTCTCTGTTCGTTTGTTAATTTCCGGTACAAATTCTTTCCGAGGAACTTCAGCGATACAAGTCCTTTCATAATTAAAACTAGTTTATTCTTTCTCGATACAACTTTGAAATACACAGAATTTCCACAGTCACTTTAAACTTAATGTTACGTCTCTGTTCGTTTGTTAATTTTCTGTAGAAATTCTTTCCCAGAAACTTCACCGATATAAGTCCTTTCTTAATTAAAACTAGCTTATTCTTTCTCGATACAACTTTGTAATACACAGAATTTCCACAGTCACTTTAAACTTAATGTTACGTCTCTGTTCGTTTGTTAATTTTCCGTAGAAATTCTTTCCCAGAAACTTCAGCGATACAAGTCTTTTCTTAAATAAAACTAGTTTATTCTTTTTCAATACAGCTTTGCAATACACTTAATTTCCACAATCGCTTTAACTTAAACACACGCTATAATTCACAACGAACGATTCACGCACTTTACTTACTACTGC
The DNA here is from genome assembly GCF_000517525.1 of Limulus polyphemus. NCBI lineage: Eukaryota > Metazoa > Arthropoda > Merostomata > Xiphosura > Limulidae > Limulus > Limulus polyphemus. The sequence goes on from NW_013669678.1 coordinate 108,238, forward strand.
GCTTGACTCAATTGTCCATCTCTGTCTGTCTGCATTTATCTATCTCTATCTATCTATATCGTCACTTCTCGCCGGTCTTATATATATACAAAATAGAGGGCGTATCTAGCAAACGCAAATGTTCGACAGGTTGCTCGATCTTTCTAGAACTCCAGCGCTTGTTCCCAGCGTCGTGCGACTTCCGCTATCATAACACTACCCTTTCCTTAGTATTGTTCGTCCTGAA
>NW_013669679.1:0-706 GCF_000517525.1 Limulus polyphemus
AGTTAATGTGCTTTTATTCAAACCTGAATTCATGCAAATGAAAGGAATTCAACATTCAGTTGTAGATAAAAGTTTTTCTTGGAAAGATTTGGCTAATTATGTAGGGATTTTTCTATGGTTTTGTGTATTCATCCCTACCTTGTATCTGTACTTTTTTGGTATTGTCATCCCTACGTCATCCTTATTTTTTCTATTTTTGCTATTGCTTGTTAAAGACTATGTAGTGATATCTGTTTCCTATATTGGGAAGGTAAATTTTAATTGCGGAACCTGGTTATTAACATGAAAATATAAATTATAAACAGGGGCGAAGCGAAGCCCCAATATTTTTTTGAGGGGGTGGGGGTAGATGACTGAATTTTGCCGACAAAATGGGCGTTTCCGGGGTGTGGACAGTGGTCTGAAAGCATTGTTTTTCGCTTCTTCCTTTGTTTAAATAATATTTTCAAATGACCCGATTAAGAATTTTATAACCTTTTTGTCAGACATTTGCTGAACTTTTCCCGCCATTTTCATTGTTTGCTTAAAAGTTCGTCGTGACAAGAAATTATTTATTTTTCTCACGAGATGTTCCAAAAGCGAGGGATAAAAATTTTGCAGACAGACTTCTCAGAAAAGTGGGGGACCGGCATGACCAGGTGGTTAGGGCGCTCGACTCGTAATCTGCGGGTCGCGGGTTCGAATCCCCGTCACACCAAACATGTTC
>NW_013669679.1:1599-4330 GCF_000517525.1 Limulus polyphemus
AGTCTACACAACAGATAGCCCAATATGACTGTTCTAAAACAAACAAACAAAACCAAAACCCTCCCCGGAGGGTTAGCGATATTTTTACGAACATACAACACTAACATCCGGAGTTCGGTTCCCTGCGCGAACAGAGCTCAGACAGTTCACTGTGTAGCTTTGCACTAAAATAACAACTAATGACTGAAAAACGTTCTCATTTGGAAAGATATATATGTAAAAAAAAATGTTTAACTTCAAGCGATAGTTGAAAAAAAAAAGAATATGCCAATGATCGAGCAGAATTTGGTAAGCATACTTTATTATAGCCCCACCTCCACCCCCAGTGGCGCAGCGGTATGTCTGCAGACTTACAACTCTAGAAAGCAGGTTTCGATACCCGATGTTTTATTATAGCCCCACCTCCACCCCCAGTGGCGCAGCGGTAGTGTCTGCAGACTTACAACGCTAGAAAGCGGGTTTCGATACCCGATGTTTTATTATAGCCCCACCTCCACCCCCAGTGGCGCAGCGGTGTGTCTGCAGACTTACAACGCTAGAAAGCGGGTTTCGATACCCGATGTGAGAAGAGCACAGACAGCCCATTTGGTAGCTTTGGGGGCTTAACAACAAACGAACTTGTACGGCGTGATTGCATTTTTCATTAAAATTGTAAATTCCTAACATATTTTGTTTCCAAATTAGTCGTACCAAGTGTGGCCTAGTAATTAGCGTGCCCGGACTGTGAATGGGTGATTTTACGGTTCGCGCTCTGTTGCCCCCAAATCCTGCGCTCTGCATTTTGGGTTCGTGAGTACCTTATAAGTGATGATGATCAAATTCTGTTGTTCGGTCAGACAAGGGTATCCCAAGAGTTGGCGGTGGGTGCTGTTGAGTAGCTGCCTTCCCTCTAATCTACCAGCTGAAAATTAAGAATTTCTACATACACGGGTAGTGATGTGTTGCTTTGCAGCGAAAAGTCTAAAACAAAGAAACTACCTAATTCTCAACGTTTCACCAAAACATTTAGAAACACATCGTTAAAAAATTATACCAACCAAAAGGAATAGAAGGTCGTTTTGGACTATAACAAATAAAATACGACAATAGAAGAAATATGTTCTATTTAGCTGGTCCCCCGATGGGTCAGTTGTAAAATCCCGGGTTCGATTCATCGCGGTGAACAGATAGCAAATTATACAGCTTTGCATTAAAACAAACTATTCAGGTAAACGCAAACGAGTATGGAATATATATCATTTCAAATAATTTGTTTTTTCATCGTCGGAGTTATCGCCATTCCTCTATAGTTTCAAAAAAGAGAAAAGGAGAGAAACAAACACTGTATTTTACACACCACCAGGAGGTCACGAAACTTATAAGTGAGAATATTAATGTATCGCAAGTAGCTACAAAAAAAGAGGTGTTGGAAATTTGAATAGTAACACAAGTTATCATATCGATCACGAACCAATCTTTAACACTGAAAGTAACTCAGCAGAATTATTTAAAATTTAACGCATAGGTATAAGATTAAGTACGCATCATTAAATTATAACATCGGAAAATCTAAAACTGGGACATTTCTTAATGCGCCCCCACCCCTTCCGGTGGCTCAGCGGTAAGTCTCAGAGCTTTTAGCGCTAAAAATCTGGTTTCCATACCTGTATTGGGCATAGCACGGATAGCCCATTGTGTAACTTTGTGCTAAACAGAGAAACTTTTTTTAGTGCATTATTAGTCCATTAAAACTAGGGCTAGCTGTGGTCTCGAATGGTTAGTTTACCTGGATTATAAATCTGAAGATTCATGGTTTCAATCCGTTGGCTCAATTGAGGCCGTGGGGTGCATTATAAGAGTGATGGTCAAATCACATTATTCGATTAGAGTTGTTTTATCTAACGACTTTCTCTTATGTCTATCACTTCAAAATTTGGTAAGGCCAACCCAATTTACTGAACATTTCTTGTTGTGCACTCTAGTGGCAATTTATTGAACATTTCTTGTTGTGCACTCTAGTGGCAATTTACTGAACATCGACGAAAATTATTTGTCGAGACAGTGTGGGCTATTATGTTAAGCAAGTTTTGATGGTTTATTTTGCTGATTCGCCGAAAGCTACACAAGAATTCGCTGCCCCACTAGAGTGCACAACAAGAAATGTTCAGTAAATTGCCACTAGAGTGCACAACAAGAAATGTTCAGTAAATTGCCACTAGAGTGCACAACAAGAAATGTTCAATTTTTAATAACTGTTTCAACGCACTTGCCGAGAAAACCATATTGATCTGATTTAGTATAAGCGTTAAATCCAACAAATTTCCTCCAGAGGGCACAAATATTCCTTATTGTATGTCTCCCCTCCTCTTTTTTTTTTTATTTTGAATCACCGGAAAGTGACAGTTTCGTATTTTGATGTGATTTATGTTGTTATGAAATTAATTCCACGTCAACTTAAAAGCAAGTGGAAAGGAGTCTGTAATAATTTACTACTATATAATTATAGGTGTCGCACATAAATAGGTGTTGTATACAAATAGGTAAATAAGTGTTGCATGCAAATAGTACAATAGGTGTTGTATACAAATAGGTAAACAGGTGTTGTATACAAATAGGTGTTGTATACAAATAGGTGTTGTATACAAATAGGTAAATAGGTGTTGTATACAAATAGGTAAATAGGTGTTGTATACAAATAGGTAAATAGGTGTTGTATACAAATAGGTGAATAGGTGTTGTATACAAATAGGTA
>NW_013669679.1:5193-11782 GCF_000517525.1 Limulus polyphemus
GAATAGGTGTTGTATACAAATAGGTGAATAGGTGTTGTATACAAATAGGTGAATAGGTGTTGTATACAAATAGGTAAATAAGTGTTGCATGCAAATAGTACAATAGGTGTTGTATACAAATAGGTAAACAGGTGTTGCATTCTGAAGGGATTTGGGGTTATTTTCTACGTCACTACCAAGTTGTAGTAAATCAAACATGTTTCACCTGTTTCATACAAGTTTTGTGAAAACAGAATATGTTTTTAAACGCCTGTACACGAGTTCACCATTGAGTCTGTGACCTCGTGTGACTGTATTGCTAACCGGTGAAATGAAGCGAAGAGTGTTTCGTGTGACAAAGCTGCTGTTTACCTAAATATACCAGATTTTACCTTTTCTTTGTCACGTGATTCTGGTAATATTCGTTTAGCGCTGCGGTTCATGTTAGATCTCGAATGTGACGAGCAACTTGAGAGAGCAGTAGATACACGTCACGTGCTGTACACAACACAAAATCGCGGGTGACGGTGTGCTAAAGTTTAATGTTTTATTTTCATTTCTGATCCCTAAACTAGAGTACCTACCATTTTTCGTATGTTATAGTAAGTCAGTATTTTAAATGCGAGAAGTTACAATACCATAAAGTCCTCTCATAAAAATAACATAAATTAAATGATAAAATATAGCATGAAACATCAAATACTCTGACCAGACTTCAGCCTCAATTGGAAACAGACTAGCTGACAATAGCGTTGACCTCTGTGAGCCAATCAATAATGAAACGGACCCAAGGTAGGTCATGCATTTAGTTTTCAGCAAAAGATGAAGTATACGCGTTCATATGAATACATTTTGTGTCCATTGTACCTACCAAACTAAAATGTATAGAGGATAGTAAAACTTTATTGTGATCAGTAAATAATTAAGTTAATAGAAAATGATAAATCGTAGGACTTAATTAGATGTTTTGAGTAGTGTGACAAATTCAGTACTTTTGTACAGCGACTCTCGCAATCTTTAAAAAAAAGGTTGAGAAACTCTGATTCACGTTGACCGCTGGTCGAATTGTGGGTTGAAAGGATAAAGATATATATATTTAAAAAAGGCCATCTTCAATTCTAAATACCCCTACTGACAAAGATAAAGTGACGTCATTATCGTACATTTCCACACACACACACACAATGTTAACCGGAAGTGACGTCATTATTGTACATTTTCACAGTTTCTCTCTGTTTCAGGACAGTGGACGTTTTAATAAACGTGATGAAAATTAGACCCAGAATGTTAACCGGAAGTGGCGTAATTTTAGCTAAGTCTAACAGCGATGATTTCTCATCAGGATGTTATGTTTCTGAGATGTTTCTTTATAACATCAGGATGTTATATTTCTGTAATGTTTCTTTATAACATCAGGATGTTATATTTCTGAGATGTTTCTTTATAACATCAGGATGTTATATTTCTGAGATGTTTCCTTATCACATTAGGGTGTTATGTTTCTGAGATGTTTCTTTATAACATCAGGATGTTATGTTTCTGAGATGTTTCTTTATAACATCAGAATGTTATATTTCTGAGATGTTTCTTTATAACATCAGGATGTTATATTTCTGAGATGTTTCTTTATAACATCAGGATGTTATATTTCTGAGATGTTTCTTAATAACATCAGGATGTTATATTTCTGATATGTTTCTTTATAACATCAGGATGTTATATTTCTGAGATGTTTCTTTATAACATCAGGATGTTATGTTTCTGGGATGTTTCTTTATAACTTTCTCTTTGCTCACTTCTTTTTTCTTTGACTAAATCAGTGAGTGTAAAACCCTTAACATAAAAAATCAGCTGATACTGAGAAAACACATACACATAAGAACAAAAATGTCGTATTTTTCACAACAATTTGCATTTACACAAACACACACATACAAACACACGCCTACACTGATCTGAAAATTCTGGATCTTGGGATTAAAGTTACATCTGTGGGTTTTAAAGAGTCTGTTGTTTTTTTCTCTCAACTCTCGGTGTGAGTCATGTAGTTGACATTCCATGTCGTTTCAAATCATAAACTATATATAGATTTTGAATATGGGAGTTAAGCTACATCAGCACTTTAAAGGTACTGTTAATATGTCATGATGAAAGCACACATTGCACAGCAGATACGTATGTATTCGTTATTCATTCCGACGGCTTGTAACGCTGAAAATCGAGTTTCGATACTGGCGATGGGCACAGCACAAACAGAACAACAAACTTATGGTGTATTTATTCGTCTTATGCCGGCGGAACGTGATCTATATATAGGTAGTTTATATGATAGTCACCACAGTAACACTTATAACGTTTTACAAATCTTTCTCACGGACCCTTTGCTATGGGTTTTCGATAAGAAGAAACACAATAGCATCCGCGCACCTTCTGTGCCGCGCGCCACTGCCGACGAGGCCTTTCATTCAATACTAGAGATCAGAAAATTTATGTTTTACATTAGAAATTCCAGCGTCCATTTCCAGGATTATCCTGATGAGATCTAGACTTATCCAGATGAGACCTGAACTTTATTGATGAGACCAGGACTTATACTGATGGAACTAGAATTATCCTGATGAGACCTGGACTTATACTAATGAGAACTAGAATTATCCTGATGAGACCTGGACTTTACTGATGAGATCTGGACTTATACTGATAAGAACTAGAATTATCCTGATGAGATGTATAATTATCCTGATGAGAACTAGAAATATTCTGATAAGAACTAGAATTATCCTGATGAAATGTAGATTTATCCTGATGAGAACTAGAATTATCCTGATGAAATGTAGATTTATCCTGATGAGAACTAGAAATATTCTGATGAGAACTAGAGATATTCTGATAAGAACTAGAATTATCCTGATGAAATGTAGATTTATCCATTGCATTCTTATCTCTGATATTCTAGTTTAATCGTTTCCCTACCTCGGATTTTTGGCCTGGCATTGGCACAGAATTTTAGAATGAAATTAATATTTTACAGCACAGAATTTTAGAATGAAACTAATATTTTACAGTATAAAATGTTTAAATGTTACAAAATATCAGTTATTAAAGGGTTTGCTGAAAAAGAAGATACAATTATATATGTATATATAATTATTCTAAAGAGGATTATTAATAGAAGTGATATTATATGGATTGATTCTGTTAAACACGCCATATGCCTATGTTTGTATATATATATATAATTAAAACGATGGAATGATTCATGGTTTCTTATTTTTTTCATTTCTGGGTGGAAATGCTTCCCGATTTAAACGCCTTTTTAATTAGAGGGAAAGGGGATCAAAACTCAAGATCTTAATTCCTTTATATGCGCTTGTTATAGCCCTGTGTGTGTGTGTGTGTGTATAGAACAGCATAAGTTCCTGCAGGGAAAATAATGTAAAAACCTGATGATTGTTAAAAGTATGTCGTCGCTACAAGAAGAAGAAGTTAAAAAAGATACTCTATACCTGAATGCGTCGTTAATAAGTACGAACACTTCAGTAAATATCCCGTTGTTACATATTATTATAATATGAAAAAATTTGTTTTCATCTATCAAGTTCTAAACGCATGTTTCGTTCTCCTGGAATGAATTCCGTGTTTATAGACAGCGAAACGATGTCGAAAGCGGTTGTACGTACATTGTATAAGGAACAAAATCTTTTAATTGTCGTTTTTAATGAAACGGTTTGACTTCCAGAACTGTCGCTTGGATACTGTGATTTATCAGCAAATCTCTTGAGACTAATGTCGTAAATTCCGTTCTTTGCTTGAATCATGGGGTGTTAGGGAAATCAGTTGTGTTAGTTTTATACTTTGATAACCGAGTGTAAAGTAAATAATTGGCTTTGTTCTGTGTGGCATGTTGAAGAAGAAAATAGTGTTAGCTTTATACGTTTGAATGATAGGCCTAGTGTTAACGAAATGCGTTGTGCTCTTTTTAAGGGTTAATAGTGTTAGTGCTATAGTTATGAACGATGAAGTATTAAATTACCTGACGTTGTAAGCCTTAGGTATGAATAATGGAGTATTAACTTAATTAATGATGTTAGTCCTAGGTGCGAATTCTGAAGTATTAACGTAATGGAATTAGTTCTAGGTATGAATGGAGAAGTATTGATTTATTTAATGATGTTTGACCTAGGTGTGAATGAAGTATCTTAAGTAACGGTGTTAAACCTAGGTGTGAATTGTAATGTGTTAAGTTAATTAGTTTTGATACTTACGTGTTGATTATGTATGTAATTACGTGCTTGAAGGTACATACTACAAAAAAAGCTGGAGGATACTGATCGTGAGGGTGGAGGGGAGGGAGATACGAAACTTAACAGACATTTATTTACAAAACCTCTTTGAAGCATTCAAGCCTAATAATGTAATTAGTGTAAACAGCAACCCCTTCCCAGGTAACCTAGTGTCTGAAGGCTTATAACGCTAAAAATCTGGTTTCGATACATGCGGTAGACAGAACACAGATAGTCCATTCTGTGTCTTTGCGTTTAATAGCAAACAAACAAAATCCGTTAGCATCCACTTCAGGTGACAAGTTCTGCCAACTGAATACCTTCCTTCCACAGTTCAAAGTTAGGCTTAGGGACGGCTATATATGATGGACAGGCCTGGCCGTTTAGCTTATTGTATCCAAAAGATGTCGTCCAAGTGAACAGTTACTGTCCGTCAGCTTTCGATCGCCTTTGTTTTACGGAACCCTTATTTAACTTCGGGCAAAACAATCACACAACTCTTACTATTTTTTGTTTTTTAATTTAACGATGCGTGTGTATATTTTGTAAAACAGCAACGGAATGTATTTCAAGTTTCATGAACGCTGTAATTTAGTACATACTCCCCTTCCATATATTTTAGGCTCAATAAATGTCAGTGTTTAAATCAGCTAATACAAATTTCTGGGCACAAAGAGACGACTTGGTATTTCTCCCTCGTGCCCCAGGGTAAGGTGGGACCACTAGCACCATACAAGTTCTCCTGACCTTCGTCTGTTGCAATTAGTCACATCAAAGAATGTTTCTGCTCATACATTACATCTGTAACCTTCTCTAAGATTTCCAAGTGTTCAAGTTTCATTGGTAACGATTAGGAGTTGAAAAAATTACAGAACAAAAAAGTTGAAAAACAACAACAAACAAACCAACCATACACGAGTGATTACGATCACTTGAGTGTAATTAGATGTAATATTTTCTTCTTGTTATTCGACAACTCTGTTACGCCTTGGTTGGCAACTGAATGTAAAACATGGATTAGACTGTCACCCTCTAGTGTGGACTTCAAGCGTGACTGCTGGACTTGTGGCGTGTGGCTGTGCGCGCGCACCTACACAACATCTGAAAGTGTGTACACGTAGGAAGGAGCTTGAGCTGGCGAGAGAGAATTAATGTCGATGTAAAGGCACAACGAACGACAGGATCGATTTTTCGAGCTGCCATTTCAACAACATAAGTGTGGTGTTTTAGCTGTTTCTGAGGCGTGGTTATCACAGACGCTCCAAATATGCTCCTAGGTAAGTGTGGCTCTTACTTAGTTACAAGGGATTTCCACGTGAAATTTACCAGTCTACACACACCCGCCGAGAGTTATATCTAATGAGATGACTTTCACAGGTGTGGAATCTGTGTGACAGAAGGCTTATCTTTATAGTTTGTTGTTGATCAACCTAACACTTGAAGCAAGTATGTTTTATCTTCACCTGAAAAAATACAGTTTCATTACCGTAAAAATACTGTGTTTTGTAAGAGTTCGCTTGGCTACGTGTAACCATTTTTTTTTTTTGCACTGTTCTTCCTTATGTTTGAAATATTAATTTATTTAATGCTTTCGTAGCTTCACCAATATCAAGCTTTTAGGTGAAATCACGCAATAAGTATGTATATGGTATACAACTAAGAGATACGGATCAAGAGAAAAACTTTAAATAAACTAACAGTTTTAAAACTCGTTGTTAATCTACTGAGTATTTCTATTATGGAGCTGGAATCTCTCTCGCGCTTTGCGCTACCATCTTTTTAAGAAACACCTGGAATATTACTAAAAAAACACTTTTCTACTGCTCTAAGTCGTGACGGAATACTGAAAAGTAATTTCAAAGAACGACTGCAGCGACACCACAAAAGCAATAGAAAATCAAAGTTCACCGAAGCGGGGTGTACATTTTGCGAAAGTTATTGATTTTTCCACGATCCTTATATATATATATATATATATATATTTGTTGAATTTCGGGAAAATCTACTCTGTGGCTATCTGCGCTACCCTAATATAGTAGTGGTAGTCTAGAGGGAAGGCAGCCAGTCAACATCAACTTTTGGGCTATTCTTTACCAACGAATAGTAAGATTAACCGTCACGTTATAACGCCCCCAACGGTTGAGAGGGCAAGCTGCGGGTGTGGAGTAGAGCGCCCTGACCATCAGGTCATGCCAATCCTATTCATTTGTGTTTATGTACATTGTAATTTTTCAGAAAGCTTCATCATAAGTAAATTGTTACGTCTCCGTTCGCTAGTTAATTTTCTGTAACTTCGTTCCGACGAAACTTTAGTGACACAAGTCCTT
>NW_013669679.1:12127-14285 GCF_000517525.1 Limulus polyphemus
TTACTCATTACCTCCCCGTCGCTTTGTGGCCGGTCATATATATATACAAGACTACACTAAATCTAGAAAGATCACGAGATTTAAGGAAAAGACGTGAAAGTTCGAGAATGACGTGACGTGATAATAGTCACGTGACCTCGATGTCGTAACAATATGAAGGAGTTCTATGATAATATCTCAGATGATTTAAACACCGCAGATTTTATATATTTCGACCCTAAAATATTCAGTTCTCGTTTTGATTGGAAGAGAACTCGTGTAACCCAGAAGCTCTTAGTGGACGCCTAAATATTCCGCTAACATTGGAGAACATCAAAGATATCTTAACAGAAAGAAACATAACCTCAATTTAGCCCTCAATATTTCGTCACATACTATAGTTTATAATAGGCTTATAAATATGAGGGATTTCACATTTAATTAGATTGATGAATAAAAAAAATGATCGTTTCAAAATAAACTTGAATTCGAGATATTTGATGCGGCCAATGTAACGAAACAAGGACATTTTCAGTACTATATCCAGAGTGAAATGTTAGGCTTCCTAATTTCGTAGTGGCACGTGTAAATATAACCGTCTTTAATTATAAACTCCTTACCAGAGAGAAGGCAACAAGTCAGCAGAATCCGCTACCACATGGGCTTTGGTCGGGCTCCGTAAAACGAATAATGGGTCTGACTGTTACATTTATAACATGCTCACTGCTGAAAGTGAGAAGCGCGTTTAGCTTCAAGACTGCTCGAAACTGGGATCCTCCAATCCGCTGCCTAGCACTCTAAACATTTCATTGGGCATGGCCTAGTGATTAGACCGCTCAGCCTGTGAATCTGTGGGTTTATGGTTCGCACACCGGTGTTCGAATGATGATCAAATAAAACCGTTCGGTTAGGTGAGAATTGCCCAAGAGTTGGCGACAGGTGCCGTTGATTAGCTGCCTTCCCTCAGTCTATCAATTCAAAATTACGGAGGGCTATGTTGAGATATCTCTTGTGTAGCTTTGGGTGAAAATTCTACAATAAACAAACAAGGTAACCACTAGGCACCTCTGAATATGATATTTAAGAAAGTAACTTATAACTTAAATACAACGAGTTAAGCAGTATTTCCAGGCAGAGCCATCCCTAATTTTGAAAGCCGACCGACTAGAGCGGAATTGACTAACACGCTTATATGTTTAAAAAGCCGATTGGGCTCACATTACCTCAACTGGTAATTCTAAGGCTAAGAATGTTCGTCTGGAATTTCCATGTTTACTGTTTTCGTCAGAAATTGAAAGAGTAACGTTCAGGACTAACTTATGACAAAGCTATGGTGGAAGAGAAATCAAGGTATTTTCAGGACTAACTTATGACAAAGCTATGGTGGAAGAGAAATCAAGGTATTTTCAGGACTAACTTATTACATAGTTTGCGTGGAAGAGGAATTAAGGTATTTTCAGGACTAACTTATTACATAGCTTGCGTGGAAGAGGAATTAAGGTATTTTCAGGACTAACTTATTACGTAGCTTGCGTGGAAGAGGAATTAAGGTATTTACAGGACTAACTTATTACATAGCTTGCTAAGAAGAGGAATTAAGGCATTTTCAGGACTAACTTATTACATAGCTTGCGTGGAAGAGGAATTAAGGTATTTTCAAGACTAACTTATTACATAGCTTGCGTGGAAGAGGAATTAAGGTATTTTCAGGACTAACTTATTGCATAGCTTGCGTGGAAGAGGAAATAGAGTATTTTCAGGACTAACTTATTACACAGCTTGCGTGGAAGAGGAATTAAGGTATTTTCAAGACTAACTTATTACATAGCTTGCGTGGAAGAGGAATTAAGGTATTTTCAGGACTAACTTATTACATAGCTTGCGTGGAAGAGGAATTAAGGTATTTTCAGGACTAACTTATTACGTAGCTTGCTAAGAAGAGGAATTAAGGTATTTTCAGGACTAACTTATTACATAGCTTGTGAGGAAGAGGAAATAGGGTATTTTCAGGACTAACTTATTACGTAGCTTGCGTGGAAGAGGAAATAAGGTATTTTCAGGACTAACTTATTACGTAGCTTGCTAAGAAGAGGATTTAAGTTATTTTCAGGACTAACTTATTACATAGCTTGTGAGGAAGAGGAAATAGGGTATTTTCAGGACTGTCTTATTACATAGC
>NW_013669679.1:14380-27435 GCF_000517525.1 Limulus polyphemus
GCTAAGAAGAGGATTTAAGTTATTTTCAGGACTAACTTATTACATAGCTTGTGAGGAAGAGGAAATAGGGTATTTTCAGGACTGTCTTATTACATAGCTTGCGTGGAAGAGGAAATAGGTATTATCAGGACTAACTTATTACATAGCTTGTGAGGAAGAGGAAATAGGGTATTTTCAGGACTAACTTATTACATAGCTTGTGAGGAAGAGGAAATAGGGTATTTTCAGGACTAACTTATTACGTAGCTTGTGAGGAAGAGGAAATAGGGTATTTTCAGGATTAACTTATTACATAGCTTGTGAGGAAGAGGAAATAAGGTATTTTCAGGACTAACTTATTACATAGCTTGCGTGGAAGAGGAAATAGTGTATTTTCAGGACTAACTTATTACACAGCTTGTGAGGAAGAGGAAATAGGGTATTTTTTAGGACTAACTTATTACATAGCTTGCGTGGAAGAGGAAATAAGGTATTTTCAGGACTAACTTATTACATAGCTTGTGAGGAAGAGGAAATAGAATATTTTCAGTATAATCCGTTATTCAGGACAATCTGTATAATTTGTTAATCTCATGAAATTCACTGCAAAACAAAAGTTCACCTTCAATTCTGGTTGTAAGACTAAAATTCTGGATTCAATTCCTGCAGCTGCCACAGCATAAATAGTCCATTGTAGAGCTGAATTTTGTAAAATGTTTTGTTGGTTACAGGTTAACAAGTTTTTGTTTTTTTAAGTACTTAATATGACAATTTTAAAATGGGTTATGACATCCGTTCTATGCACTTGTTCATCAAAAATTGTCCCCCCCGGTGAAGTCAGGCGATAAGTTTCCGAACACACAACATTAAAAATAGACACCCTTTTCATTGCAGCCAAACCAAATTTATGTTAAGTGTAAATCTAAGAAATAATAAAAATAATTATAAAACTTAACGTAGGACCAGGTGTGAGTTAGTAGTTAACCTTCTGCGCTCTCATTCCGATGACACCTGGTTCTTGTAGATAGCTGAAAGAAAATAAACAGACTAAGACTGAAAGATATCTTGAGATTTGTTTAATATTTTACCTATAAACTGTTAGGAGTTCTCAATTACTGTGTAGGCTACTAAGCTCCATTTACATTTGTTTAAACGTGAAATATGTTAATTACACGAATAAAGTTTGCTTTGCTAAGTAGCTGAGATACATAATATGTATTTTGAGTAAGTAACTCACTTGTCTTCTTTTTAACCCTTTGGCTGCTGCCATTTTAATCGTGCATGGAATTCTTACGAGCCGTACTGTTTCAACTACCGGAGGCTCGCCGTACCCTATATGGCGAATCAACAGTCAGTTCGTATTTCGATATTACACCAACTCTGGATGATATTATCAGCACAACGTCGTCTATATACGAGTAAAAGAATTAATTAATTCGAAAATATTTGACGTACAACAAAAGCATGTGGCACAGGATTCATTCAACATCCCAACGGCAACTCTTGTGCTGTCCTTTAACCAACGATTAGTAGGATTCACCGGCACATTATAATGCCGCCACGACTGAAAGGGTTTCGATACCACAGATTACAAGTCAAGCGCCCTGACCACCTAGGCCATACCAGGCCCTATAAAGATCAGAGGAATCCATTAGTATTGTTCTAAACGAAACGCTCAAAAATGTATGTTCAACGACGGGTTTCGATCCCACGGATTGCAAGTCGAGATCTACTCAATACGTATTAGGCTGTCCTCTTGGTATTTTGTAACCTGCCACACGTGTAAAAGGTGAACAATTCAACAAAATAATTGTTTTTTGTATTAACCTCAGATTTGTATTCTGTCGTTGCATCTAAAATTTCCATTTTCTTAATTTTACAAAACATTCGGTATTTTATAATGAAAAATGGATGAAGTTGCTGCGTAGACCGTAAAGTTCCATTCAATGACGTCATATCTTTTACAGTATTAACCAGCGACAGTTTTACGACAATATTCAGTTCCATACGCCGATACACAGCGGATTTTTTTTTCTTTTTTGTATTATCCTAAACATAAGTCATCTGGTTCAACCCTACTTGATTGAGAAATGCTATATAGAGATTTAATTTACCATATACAAATTACAAGTGTATATAAGATGGGATGGTTCTTATTGTACGAATACACCACGAGAGGGCGGTTGATGGTGGTATGTAAAACTAATGATGTGATTTATTTTTCTTTATTTTTACTCTATAGGTCTTTACATAACGCCCGCGTGTGGTTGTTATAAATGGCCTCATCCTAGCTTCAAATTAAGACCGCACTATACGTTAGCTCTTAAACACCAACTTAATTCAAATTCGATGACGAGGAACCCACTTTAAGGCTAATAATGGTTGGAGACATAATTCGTTTTCTTTTTAATCGGACGTAAGGAGTAGGCGTGGTCGAGTGTAGAGCCATCAGAGATAAGAGGGCTTATTACCCCCCAGGGCAAGCGCATTGCTAAGCTAAATAGAACGAATGATTAGTTGAACATGTTCCGAGAGACATTATCGTCGGCGATGTTATTTTTGTTTTGTACTTAAGTTTTATTGGCTAAGGGAAAGGCCCTTAAACTCGTAACAGTCCCAGCGCGTTATACGGTAGCTAATAAATAAGTATTTTATTTATAACATCAGCATGTAAGTACTTTTATAGAGCTATTGTATTGTTTGTTTTTGTTTTACAAGTCTGCTTTTCTGTGAAGAAACCTAAGTCACATATAACACTAGAAAGTCCTTGGCTGGTTATAAAGAAAACCAATATTTATGATAATTATATCTCAAGCACTGTACTTTGTACTAAGAAAAACTACATTTTAATCAGGGACGCTTTAAGAATTATAGGTTTATTCGGGAAAGTTTGGACATGATACTCAAAAATTACCAGGAGTATTCCATATGTTTTCAGTCAATGTATCAAGCCTAACCCTAACTGAAGCTATTGCAGACATCATCTGTTCTGGATAGTGGTCGTTGTTTCTAGCAGTATTCTAAAAAATTGACACACTTTATATTCACATTACTAATCTTGTATTGTTGACAGAGAGAGAGAATTAAAAGCATCTCTAATTTGTGAGAAAATGGATTTAGGTAGGAGCTGGTTTTGAAATATCCCATACCACTCCAGACGTTCCTGAACAAACCTCACGACTCCCAGTGTATCCCTGGTGAAATTTTATTCTCCTAGGACATGTTGTTTTTAAGACATAATCGTTTTAGATATGGAGATTTCTTTATAATCACATTTTACTTAGCCATGTAAGTTTCTTCTTATCACACTTCATCCATTGACGTAATTTCAAACCTAGGGGGAGTTTCTGTAACTGAGGCATGTGAATTATTATATCTAAAATAAAAACAGTGAGGGAGTGTATCCCATGACCCCTATGTTATTTACACTTATGACTTCACCAAGTAGTACAGAGGGTTATTACGTTATATTAAAATGATTTTGAATATGCAAGTCATGTGACAACCATAGCCACCGTGTGGTATCACTGAAAATTGGTCACTTTAGGGAAGGGTAAGTAACAGTTCTTTCCAACGCAAGATATTCGTACACTCAGATCACAAGAACGTGTTCAGATAAGTGAATTGCAAGACGGCGATTTCGTTTTACTTAATGACATTGGAAAACAAAGAAATATGAATCAACTTGGGGTATCAGAACCACTGAAAAAGTGAGCTAAAACAAGTCGTAACCCAGGCGTGGTAAGCAAATTATGACGTCTCGTAACAGGTGAGAATCCACAAACACAAAGGTAAATGGCAAAAACCGTCCATTTGCCCCAAGCAACAGTTCGCAACAAAATCAAAAAGGATCTTTATCTAGAAAAGCGCAACAAGTCGCGTATACACATAAGTTATTTCCACCACAACATATTCAGGAAAGGAAGACTAACTGTAGAAAACTTTATGAACGATATGTAGCTGGTGAAAAATGGCATTACGTGGTAACACTCGACAAATCCCAAGTGTACCTGGTTAACTGGAAAAAGTCTCATGCCATTTTTTACCAGTCAATGGGTGAACACAATTTCCAGAAGTGATACATGTCATGTCCCAAAACTTTTTTGAAGAGTTTCGTGATCATTGCTTTATACTGCTTAATATCAGAACAATGTTCTGGACCCTTTTTACTACCCATAAATACCGACTTGTTTTACAGAAAAAAATGCCAACATGGTATGGGTTCACCAAGATAAGACTTCCTGTTTAAACATCGTATACTGGAGAATGAAACGGATATTCCTGCCATTTCCTAAGAAGACATACTGGTAAAGTCCCTGGATGCAGCGCCTAACGGATTTATATGCAAGCCTACTGTTGAAACTGGCGCTGGGAAACTGTTATCTTCGTACACCTGAGTAATTATAGAAAGCAAGTAAGGAGGGGTGGTGTGCTTTGGAAATGAAAGCCTTACGCTGAAGCCTTTTGCAATGAAAACTACACTGCAAGATTACTTACAAGATGCACGGTCGCCAGATAGAGCATATTTGGACGTGGCGACTTGACGTGATTATGATCCAAAGTCGTTTTAATATAACTTACTCAACCTCTGGATATTAGCTCATGTAGGTATTCTAAGCCTATGTTATTAAGTTTTGTAATCAGATTATATAGAGTACTTTTGTTTAACTGATGTTCATTTTTATTTGTTAATTTTTTAAAGGAAAAGTTAAAAATACATTACCAGCTAAACCACTGAATAACAATGAATATTAATTGTGACGGTATTCAGTGGCTTAAGTATGCCCCCGCAACCCGCGCAATTTCGGGAGGACCAAACCAAAAGGAGACCCCGAATCAGCCAAAATCGTAACTACAGTTATAGGGAAATAAATGTAGGGGGCCCAATTACATTTTATGCAGGGGAACCCATTTTTTGTAGTTACGTCACTGACGGTATAGTCACATGTTATTCAAACACCTAAAGTAATTTATATTTTATTTTTTGCTACACATTACACGGTGTAATCATTTAATGCGATTTCCAAAGTTTTAGTCACATTCTTCTTTATAAAATACCCCCATGTGTAATGATGCACTTTAAACAATCACGTTTAGTTCTCAGGGGGGTCAGCGATTTCAAAGTTTTAGTCACATTCTTCTTTATAAAATACCCCCATGTGTAATGATGCACTTTAAACAATCACGTTTAGTTCTTCGGGGGGGTCAGCGATATACTTCGGGATTCGATACCGGTGGTGGGCACAACACAGATAGCCCATTGTGTAGCTTTGCACTAATAAAACGGAAGAAACAGCTGTCATGTACACACACACATGTTTCCTTTACGTGTGTTGTTACAGATCCGGACTTGAATATTTATAGATGTTATATTTTGCATGATATCACCAGATGATTTAGATTGGTCGTCTTTCAGAATGTTATGTAAGCAGAACAATTATTATGATTACGTATTGCTCAACTATGAGAGTTTTAAAATCATAAATAATATTCAACGTTAAATTGGTACACAATTAAAAATATTTTATTTAGGCCTATCTATGGCCTTCAAAACGTTGACGACTCTACATGTTTCGACGTTTCAACGTCATCCTCAGGATTATTTATGATTTTAACTTTATACACAAGTGCCAAAATACTATAATTATGAGAGTTTTAGTTGAATGACTTTTTTAATACTTTTGGCACACACGTTTACAGTGTAATTGAAAGACTAGTTTAGCTGTGCCTACATACATATATATATATATATAAGGCAATTGTTGTAATGACCGTAAACTTTTGTATTTGATATTTCCAAACTGACCTCCGAAGGTTCAAGTATAACCATTACTAATTTAGAACTACTGACCTTAACAGGTTGATTTTCCTAGTTATAACACCCCCATAGCTGAAAGTGTGCAGTACATTCAACGGTACATCGTGGCTCGAACCTTGACCCTTACAGTCCATTAGCGACTGTGGTGGGCATCGAAACCCTGTCTTTAGCATTATAAGTCTTGAGACTTACCGCTGTACTATTGGGGGAGGGGGAAGTCTGATGGCTTATAACGCTAATAATCGAGTTTCGATACCCACGGTGGGCACAAAACATTGTGTATATATAGCTTTTCATTCACTGGTACTGTTATGATGAAAAGTGTTGCTTAGAAGATAAAAAAAGCTAACAATAACAAACGACATAAATTTTCGCCTCGTTAGAAAAAAAAATCTTTCTGATGGTGACTTAAATAACGAGTGGATTATTGATAAAGGTGTTGATGTTTGTTTTTCAATGGCGTAAAATATATATAGAGGGCGCCTTTCATCTCGGCGTGGCACATCAACGTCTGTTGTTTTTTGTTTTTTTTCACCTACTGTTTCAAAAACATAAACAGTAGTAAATATTGCATTATGTTTATGAAACTTTGACCCAAGTTAGACATTATGAACTTCAACCCTTTTGTCATTTATATGATATGCAAAATGAAGGTTATAATACAACTCGACTTTCACTATAGTTGTAACGTACATCTTTCTGACGTTTTTGTTTTATGCATTGTGTTTGTTAAAATCGAGATATGCAACACAAGTTATGTTAGACGTAATGAATTTGAAGTCAGTGAGAAATATATATGTTATTGCTTTATGAGCTGATTGAGTACGTTTATTGTAATTCTGTTGTGTATTATTTTTCTACTGCCGCAAATGAAATTTGAAGTTATTCAAACTTAAGTGGCTCTTGGGATGTTGACAGTGAGAGAAAACTAGTTTTAATAACATAGTTTGATATGAATAGTCTTCAATTTACTACGTGAGAAGGTGACGTTCTCGTGCCTATACTGCTTTTCTATTATTATTATTTTTTTATCTATTTGTATATGTTCTACATCTTACAAAAATTCCTGGGGTGTGTATAGTGCCAAACGTATTGTCCACCGTAGTTCTTTGGAAGGTGTTATTAAACAAACCACCCTGTACGTTGTGACACACTTTTCGGTTAGGTTTTGGTTTCTTTCGACAAACGTGCAGACCACCCGAATCGAGTGTCCCAATTATTGATATTATTTCTATGCAGACACATGTTATGATGAATTAACAAGGCACTGAATACTCTTTTCACTGTGATTACTCATTGCTAAGGCATGTCACTATCAATGCTGCAACAAACTAGCCCTAAAAGTTATTATAGCAGCGGCTACAGGAGGCGCCATTGGTTCAAAAGAAACTAATGAATTAACTAAAGTTATAGATATTTTAACCTTTTTTTGGGGGGGGGTATATTTATAGTATTTTTGCTCATCTTAAGGCCGTGACGATATGACACATCAAATTTTTAAAAAAAATATTTTCATTATTATTTCTTTAACTTCACAGGAATGCTTCCCTCCAACTGGGGAGGAAGAGACTTTTTTTTTCAATTTTGTGGTGTATTTCAGCAGGAAATATAATTGATTTTTTAAAAATATTTCTGTGAAGAAATAATGGATTCCTTATATATGAAATAATATACAGGGCATGTAACGACAAAATTTAGAACATGGTGTAAATACTTGGATAATTAGGCTGTTTTTCTGCTATCGAATTTCTTGCGTAAAACTTATATTACTACAAATTTGATTCTAGAAAGGCTCTTGGAAAAAGTCATTTAATGTTTTTTGTTGTGCTTTCTTTCAAAGACTCCATGGTTAAATGATATCCATCACGAGAGGACCGTTAAGGGCCAATTGTTTCGCGAACCACTTACGACAAAAATTAAGTTTTTATTTGGCTTACTATAGTTCAATTCCCTTGACCCTGGCCATTTTGCCATGCGACAACATGAAATTAATCCACTTTAAAGTCTTTAACAAAGAGATAATTTTGCACGCAAAGATTGTAAATGGTTATAAGTTTGGTATCGCTTGTCACTCCTTACATCAGTAGAAGCATATAATTTTAACATGCATTGCATGTAGTACAATGAAATAAATGTTATGTGAGTTGGTTGAAAAAGCGACAACTGCTCATAATAGAAACTGTATACGCACATATTTATTGTCATTTGAGCCATGATTTTGTATCATTGTTTCAACTTTGATTTAGTGGTAATTAAGTTAAAAAAAAACACTTTGAAAGGTTTAAATTTCGAGTAGCTACAACAATTATGAAATACTTATTCAGTTTCATCCATGTATTGTTATTTATTTTAACATAAACTACTGTAAGTTACTCATAACTCAATTACATTTATAGAACTTCAGCAAGAATATCAAGCTTCTGGTTCCCTTGGCTGTGGTTTCGCTAGATAGTAGATAGGGACAGTGGGAATCTCGTTAATCCATTCATGCGCGTCACTAATTAGATGACGAAGCATTTGGCTCACTTTGTCTTTGCTTATATTTTATGAGGTTATGTTATGCCATATTTTATAACATTTGGTACTTTAATTTTTTATTGCAATTAATAACTAATTATATATTTAGAGTATTCAAATTGCATATAAAATAAAGACTGTAACCAGTGCAAAGTTTAGAAAAAGTAGTCTTCCCCTTCTCTGTTTTTTTTTTATTTTGTTTCTCGTGTATGTAAGTTGCTCTGATTATAGTTGTATGTATTTTCAACATATATTTTTTGTGTCTTTGTTGTAATATTCCATTCTTGTTTTCGGACTTCACAGTATCTTTAGTTTTTCAGGTAGATACATAGGGCGTTTCATTATGGTTTCTTTCACTTTCTCTTGTACTACATAGACCTTGTTATTAGTACACTGGAGAGAAAAATAAATTAGGTCGAAGATTTAATAGGTTTTAAGTTCGTTAACCTCATCCATGGGAAAGTCTTTCATACATGCACCTGTTAATTGGTGAACAAACAGTCCTATAATCAGTGAGATTAGATAATTGTTAATATTTGACTTAAATTGCTGGAAAGAATATTTAATTAGTATGTTTCTACAATATGAATTAAGCGGAGAAAATTGAGAAAATGCTTATTGTTGCTGTTCCATTTGGGAGTTAAAATATTTAATGAAAATAAGTAATTTGAAACATTGCCATTCAAAATAGTGTGTTAAGGTGTTTGTAGAAAGTTCTGTGTATACAAGTGAAACTGTCATTATTTTACATAACGTTTCGGGAAGAAAATGTGGTAGACTCTTAAAAAATAAAATATGTTAATTGGTGACACTAGATGGCAGTAGAGACGAAATTTAAACAGGCGGTTAGAAAA
Organism: Limulus polyphemus; assembly: GCF_000517525.1. Classification (NCBI taxonomy): domain Eukaryota; kingdom Metazoa; phylum Arthropoda; class Merostomata; order Xiphosura; family Limulidae; genus Limulus; species Limulus polyphemus. Next base: position 23,549 of record NW_013669679.1, read on the forward strand.
CCTATCGGTATACTTTTATCGTATTGATGTCTGTAGCGTAACTTACTGAGTACAGCGAGTTACACGGCGATTTGTCAACGGCTCAAAGTTTGATAAATATGGCGATATGCTTTTAGTATGTGTCAACAAGATCATCTTTACTTGCAGTATCATATATTGTTTGATTTTGTCGTAATTGATATTGTTAAGCTAACTTTACGAAATATCTATATAATTATATATTGTAAACAACAGCCAGTGGTGATACTGATAGGACATTTAACAAAACCATAGGGCACTTTCACTTCGTTCTACAGCTCCCTAACTTTCAGGGTTCATTCGTGTTTATTTTCATGGTAGTTTTAACGTTAGGTTTATTTTGAACATTGAAGACAACGACAACATTATTCACCAGGGCAGGAAGAGCTAACGTCGCGTCTTAGGGGCTGAAAATTCACAGGTACGATTTAATTTTTTAATATCTGTACAGACCCATGAAAAATTATTATCTGTAATTTTCCTTATTCAATTATAGCCTATATTTCTGTTTTTATTACTATTATTATTTTCATTTAAAAGATTAGATAAGTAAAACCAAAACTAGTAACAGTAAAAGATCTTTCTTTAGCTAACTTTATTATATATACTCATAGTCATATTATAATTAATGAAAATAATTCAGTATATCAAACTGGCTAAGTACACAATACTCTAGTAACGTTGTTAACTCAATAAACAAGAAAGGTTAAAGTTAAATCATGTATTAAGTGTTTAGAAGATTGCATTAATTATCCTGTTGGGTATCATTGTGGTCAACAATACTTTCAGTTTCAGCCATAAACCCATCATAAATATCTCGTGAAATCCAAAACCCATTTAGTAATTTACGAAACTAACTAGCTATGTAAAGTAGTATTCATGAATAAATGTAAAACTAATAATATCAATATTAAAAATTATTTTAAGCATTATGACTAATAGTTTATTAATTGCAAAGAACAAAATTGAATAATCTCAAGGTTTGTCATTCACACTTTACAATTAATGTAAAATTCTGATGGATTAGTCCTAAGTGAAAACAGTTAATATACTAGCAATTTCTGGACTAAACATTTAATTGTTTTGTTTCTATTTTATCAGTGGTAGGATGTAGAAACAATAATTTTTCTTTAAAGTTACTGCCATTCATAATATGGTGAATTATGTACTTTTGCAGCAGTGAATACTCAAAATTGTTTTTTTAAGTAAAGTTGTTTACAAACTACATTAGTTTTGTGATTAAATTTTAATAACTAAATTCAAATGCACACCAAATTGTAGGGTTAGACAGGTACAAGGGTAAGAAAAATATTGTTCATTTGACATATCATGGGAAGTTAATTGATATATTTTCTTATAAGTAACAGGCAACATTTTGCTAGTGTTAACTTGGCACCATTGGGTAACAAAGCTACAAGGAAGAGATACTATCTTACAGTTTTGTATGTTATTTGGGGGGGTCATTAACTGCTACATAGGTTAGCATCAAGTACTGGAGAGTAGGAGGGGGGGGTTGGAAAATAACCTTAGTTCTTCAGTCCCTTTAATGGGTTTGCACTCTTGGTTTCAGTAAGGATTTTAAGCAATTAAAAAATTCAGGGAGTTACATTTTCTTGGAAGGCTTGCTTAATAACTAGTCATAAAAATTAGCATTTGTCAACTTTTGCTGATCTGAATATTACTGAAATAAAACTAATTATCAAACTCATCTAATTACGGAAAAATAAAATAAATGATTTAATTCAAGCATAATTATTATAGTAGTTTAATAAGTTAGATTAACCAAGCTTTTCCTGTCTATATAACATTATTATAGTCTTCATTAACATACATTACTAATGATAAGCTTGGACAAGCTTGATAAATGTGAATTTTGAACATAAGGATGTTATTATTTTGCTTTATATGTTTTTCTTGAATTCGATATTAATATCCCAAAGGAAAATAAGATTACTGTATTAAGTGTGTACATATAATGAATAGTATTGGGTTACTGAATGAGGGTTTGGATAAACACAGTTAGCCTACTGTGTTCACATAGTCATTGAACTTGAGTTTCCAAGTATTGATTTTTAGCCTATGTTTTTTGTATCAGTTTATTTGTTTATGTACTTACGTTCCCAGATTTAGAAGGTGAATCTTATAACGAAAATTCCACGTTGAAGATGATAGTTTTAAAATTTACTTGTTCTAGAAGAACAAAAATTTTACCAGAGGTAAATTATGGGTCACAGGTTTTCTGCAGGAAGGTTTGGATGTGTTATAGGGTATTTCAAAAACTATATTATACATAGCTGGACGGTAAACTCAATTAATCGATTACTTACGATTGTTACGTAAAACAATGGATATTATGGTTAAATCAATTAATAATTAATATTAGTGTCTTTATTTATTACTGTTTTTGATTATTCCAATAATCCAAGTAGTCAGACTATTTCCATTATTCTTTTCCTGTTATTTTTGATTAATTCAAGGTAATAGTTGAAACGACACTTCCGTAAATTTTAAATAACACGGTTATTGGTATACAATGAATATTTATAAAAAAATATTTTCCCCAGTCTCAAAATACAATAAAACAGTTACTTGATGTTTTACTATATGAAGATGAAAAACTTGAAACTGGAAAATGTCTAACATGCTCTACATATTTCAACTTTTTACTTCATTATTCTGATCGGTGCATATTTCAGCAAGTGAAATACCCTCATAAGTTTTATATTTCCCAAGTTTGTAAGTATAACTCCCGATACTCAGGTCACCGTAACCATTACCAGGACATATATGAAAAATTAGAATTATTCTTAGAAGTAAGCGAACAAAGCCTCTAACAGTTTTGATTGCAGGATAAAATTACCTCTTGTTCTACACCTCAATGACGACAAGTGTAACTGCGTAAAGTTTCTTCTTGTACACTTAGCTCGAAGTTTCTTAAAATCTGATATCGTTCTGATAGCCCTTCTCTTGAAGCATTCTAGTTGTCAATACTCAATAGCCATTCTACAAGGCCACACCCGAACACAGTATTTTGGGTGAGGTTTAACCAGTTTTTTTTTAGAAAACTAACATTAATGTTTCTAATCATAAGTTTCTATATGTAAATTCCAAACACTGGTAAGTTTTGGCCACCACATTGAAGCTTTTCTCAGCGATAACATCCAAATCTCTCCCTTTTTCACACAGTAAATTCTTTCGGAGTTTTTATATCCCAAGTGTGTGACTTTACACAATTCAAGATTGAAATTATTTTTCCTTATTCTTTGGCTATTCACCAAGTCTTTTGAGATCTTTATTCAAAACACTCTGTAACCTGTAAAAGTATCATTAATTTATTGTTTAGATTTTATAGTATACAAGTTTATTTATAAGCTGTTTCACAACCAAAAAAAAACATCAGCCATTTTTACTGATTATATCTTGATGATCATTTAATCATCAGACTCATTAATTTATGACGTTCAGCTAATATGAGACTTGAATAGTTGGAATAATCAAAAGTAGTAAATATTTGGAAACACTAGTTTCAATTAGTTGATTATTTTCACGAGTCATGACACAAATTAAGTTGAACGATCCTGAACTAGTCAAAAATAACAAGAAATATAGTGAGTGTACTTCAAAAACGTGGATGGTTGTACTAATCTAGAAATATAGTGAGAGTACTTCAAATATGTGGATGGTTGTACTAATCTATTAATATAGTGAGAGTACTTAAATACGTGGATGGTTGTACTAATCTATAAATATAGTGAGAGTACTTCAAATACGTGGATGGTTGTACTAATCTATAAATATAGTGAGAGTACTTCAAATACGTGGATGGTTGTACTAATCTATAAATATAGTGAGAGTACTTCAAATACGTG
>NW_013669679.1:28141-50140 GCF_000517525.1 Limulus polyphemus
ATAAACTAATCAGTAGTTAATTGAATAGAGTTGTTTAAACATTTGTTTAACAACAAGTAAGAAGCTTGGAATGGTCTTTTCTTTCATTAGGGGGTGTGTCTATGAGCCAGACTAGTTTTGGAGAATTCCACTCCTCATTAGTGACTCTGGACACTTCCACCAATGAAACTTCAGACCAAACTTAGCCTTTATAGTAGAGAGGTATCGAAAAGCGAAATGGTGTATTTAAGTGTTTTACAGTCACAAAAAAAAGAAACCTATCATTTTATAAGTATTTGAAGAACTTGTAGCATTCTGCCAAAATTTAATTATTCGTAATCAGTAGTTAGTTTTAATGACTAGTTGGTAATTATACCAGTTACTGAAACAACAAATTTAGTTTCAGAATATAGAGACTAGACATGGTTATCAAGAATGTGTACTCAGGTTTCTTGATAACCCTTAAGTATTTCACTCAGATTTCCAAGTTCACACACATAAACTGCATCATTTGGGTATTTTCATGCACTGACATTTTGGTCCACACACATGAAAAACTAGGAAAATGCATTAATCATGGTGTTTTAATGCTGTTCCCATCTTCAGAGTAATCACCAACATCGAAAACATTTACGTGCCGAGGTGGGTGTTAGGTATAGGTACATTATAAATTGGCTTGACCCACGTAAGCTGTAGCTGAACTGATGGATGTTATACGGTTTCCTGTCTGTGAAGAGACCTCAGTCACACAAGTATCAATGAAATGAGGGAGTGCAAAAAGACTGATTTGCATATTCATGGGTGAACTGTCAATGGGTCATGTCCAATTAGTTCAGCCTTCGTATGTACACAGTTTTCAGTCAAAAGAAACACAACTTTAATAGGATTATCAAGGAGCTTGTTTGTAAGACATTCAGTAATTGACTGGAGCTGTTACTTGTTACACTTTGAAGTTGAGTGGCAATCAGGAACCAGCCCCACTGTTAGACGAAAGGATATCTACTCGGACTTGTAATTATTACATAATGATCACGATATCTACCTGGACTTGTAATTATTACATAATGATCACAATATCTACTCGGACTTGTAATTATTACATAATGATCATGATATTTACCCGGACTTGTAATTATTACATAATGATCATATCTACTCGGACTTGTAATTATTACATAATGATCACGATATCTACTCCGACCTGTAATTATTACATAATGATCACAATATCTACTCGGACCTGTAATTATTACATAATGATCACGATATCTACTCGGACCTGTAATTATTACATAATGATCACGATATCTACTCAGGACCTGTAATTATTACATAATGATCACGATATCTACTTGGACCTGTAATTATTACATAATGATCACGATATCTACTCAGACCTGTAATTATTACATAATGATCACGATATCTACTCAGACCTGTAATTATTACATAATGATCACGATATCTAATCGGACCTGTAATTATTACATAATGATCATGATATCTACTCCAACCTGTAATTATTACATAATGATCACGATATCTACTCGGGCCCCCCAGTAGCACAGCGGTATGTTTGCGGACTTACAACGCTAGAATCCAGGTTTCGATACCCGTGGTGGGCAGAGCACAGATAGCCCAATGTGTAGCTTTGTGCTTAACTTCAAAACAAACAATATCTACTCGGACTTGTAATTATTACATAATGATCACGATATCTACTCGGACTTGTAATTATTACATAATGATCACAATATCTACTCGGGCCTGTAATTATTACATAATGATCACGATATCTACTTGGACCTGTAATTATTACATAATGATCACCCACACTTGTTTTAAAGTGGTGAAAATTGACAACTTCTACCAATTTCAGAGTGAATTTTGTCACACTAATGATTTGCGTGTTCACCTTCAAATTTCAAGTCTTTACCCTCAGAATTTGAAATGCAAAGGTATTTCATCCACAGTACTGAAATCCTATGGAAAACCTGTGCACTAGTCATGATAATAAGCAACGTTGTAAACTCGGCAATCTACTTTGTGTGCATGAATATTGATAATATTAGCTGAAGAACACGTTTATGTTTCCTTACTAAAAATCATAAACAATTTGTTTGAATTAAACTTATTAAACAAGATTTGTCATTTATACATTGTATCACATAGTCAGTTAAACATAAAAATAAACATTTCCCTGTGTCTCATTAATTTACCACAAAATACCAGAGAAAACCATGTTTTAGGATATTAAGAACTCTTGGTTGCCTTGGCCTTGAACCTTGGACCTTATTGTCAGTTAAACATAAAAATAAACATTTCCCTGTGTCTCATTAATTTACCACAAAATACCAGAGAAAACCATGTTTTAGGATGTTAAGAACTCTTCGTTGCCTTGGCCTTGAACCCTGGACCTTCCGTTTACAATAGTGTTTTGAGACAAATGTTCTTACCAACTCAACTACTATGTCACAAATCCCAAGCAGCTAACTCTCTACCTTCACTGTTACATAATTCTCTAAAATACGTCAAAACCCACCATCTTTAAGAAACCAAAACACAGTGTAGCACCTCCATACTGGAAACACCAGTTCAAATACTGAGCTAAGCACATACATTATACATCGTTGGTTCAGCTGTTGTTGATACGCCATCTACTAATCCTTAGTTGAGTAACATACCAAAGTGAAATCTAACCTGACCAGAGCTTCAAACGTGATGTTCAGCTCCGTGTTCTGAGATTAATACTCTTACCAAGTGAGCGACTGTGGCTGAAGTCCTATGCAAGTAACTTGTCATCTTACCCATTGCTGAATTTCTAAAAAATCAAAGTATATGTGGATATTTTGAGAGCTGCTGTTTTAGGTTTATTTCCCAGCCTAATAGTATATTTAATTGATGACTAATTGTAGAGTATCCCTAGTAGACTCATTATACCAGAATTATTGCAGAAATATTTAGTAAAATCGTATGTAGTAGTAGCGTATTGCCACTACTGACGTGTGCTAAGATATTTTATTCTACCTCTTTTAAGTTCCACTTTAGATTTGTTTGAACTTAATTCTGGATTGGAGAACTCATAATAAGCCTGTCATAACAGGAGAATTCGTAATCAGCCTGTCATAACAGGAGAATTCGTAATCAGCCTGTCATAACAGGAGAGTTTGTAATCAGCCTGTCATAACAGGAGAATTTGTAATCAGCCTCTCATGTTCGGAGAACTCATAATAAGCATATCATAACAGGAGAATTCATAATAAGCCTGTCATAGTTTGAGAACTCGTAATAAGTCTGTCATGGCTGGAGAACTCATGATAAGACTGTGCGAGAACTCCTGATAAGTCTGTCGTGGTGGAGCAGCATTGTTGTCCGATACAAAAAACAGCTCCATTTTGTTTAGAATAGCTGTGCAGTATCTGGGATCTAGTTAACTTATTTTTGTAACCAACTGTACATGGTGATCAACTGTACGTGGTAGATGTGTGAAACATGGACAGTACGTCCAGAACAAAAAGTGATAACCAGATACAACCACATGATGGTGGTGGGAGTTTTAAAGAGTAGGTGGATTGTATTAGCCACATGGCCTGATTCTAGAAATATTGTGTGGGATAAAGATCACTTTTCATAGAACCTTCAACATGTGTATTCCAGAAGCATGCTCATGTGTTGGTAAATTAAAAGGTATTGGATCAAACTGAACTTAATGCTAATCACTATTTTATTTATATATATATATATTTGTGTATGTGTGTAGTATATTATTTTATAAATATGAAATCTACTTATTGAATCAATAGCTCAATTTTGGATTATTTCTAAAAATAAACATGGTCGTTCAGTACTAATTATTTTTAACTTTGTTGGACTGTTTCATTATTCTAAATAGTTTTAATTTGTGGATGTGTGTGTATAAGTGGGAGGGTGATTTTTTATTATTTTTAGATATGTATGTAAGAAAATGGTTTCACGTTTATAATTTTCCAAACTAGTAGGTGAGTTATTTTTGATATATTTTTGGTTAACTCTAAGGTGTTCTTAACTTCCTGTTCTGTGTTTGCACTTTAACTGTAGTTGTGATAAGCAGTTTTTAATGTTGTAATTTGTGACATGTATGCATCATGGTCTAATGACCTTGGCAAAGGCACATTTACTTAAAAGGTTGGTGTTATGTGTGGTATTTATAAAAAGGTTGGTGTTATGCGTGGTATTTATAAAAAGGTTGGTGTTGTGTGTGGTAGTTATCAAAAGGTTGGTGTTGCAACACCAACCTTTTTATAACTATGTGTGGTAGTTATAAAAAGGTTGGTGTTGTGTGTGGTAGTTATCAAAAGGTTGGTGTTGCAGTTATAAAAAGGTTGGTGTTGTGTGTGGTAGTTATATAAAGGTTGATGTTATGTGTGGTAGTTATAAAAAGGTTGGTGTTATGTGTGTGGTAGTTATAAAAAGGTTGGTGTTAAGTGTGGTAGTTATAAAAAGGTTGGTGTTGTGTGTGGTAGTTATAAAAAGGTTGGTGTTATGTGTGGTAGTTATAAAAAGATTAGTGTTGTGTGTGGTATTTATAAAAAGGTTGGTGTTATGTGTGGTAGTTATAAAAAGGTTGGTGTTATGTGTGGTAGTTATAAAAAGGTTGGTGTTATGTGTGGTAGTTATAAAAAGGTTGATGTTGTGTGTGGTAGTTATAAAAAGGTTGGTGTTATGTGTGGTATTTATAAAAAGATTGGTGTTATGTGTGGTAGTTATAAAAAGGTTGGTGTTGTGTGTGGTATTTATAAAAAGGTTAGTGTTATGTGTGGTAGTTAAATAAAAGCTCCAGTTACAAGAAAATGTAAATAGCATTTACTGATAGCACTGGTGTCAGCAATTACCTGTACCTCTACATACTTTACTACTGTAGAGCAACTGATGAACTGTAAAATTTAATTATTCAAATCTGTTTATGTTCACAAAGGTAAACTGTAATAAACAAGTATTAAATGACAAAGAAATGGGACATTAAAAATAGTTATGTTTTTTTTGCTAAGTTTTGATAAGATGCATATTGTATGTTACAATAGGTAGAATTAAAAATTCAGGCCCTAAACTTACGAATCATTCGTAGGTGATTTATATTTTCACATTACTGTTGGAGCTTGTATTTTCAGTACGTTTGACATGTATTCAAGATCTTTAGAACTTGTCGTATACTGTTGTTTAACCCTTACATGTTGGTATAAATACTTAGCCATAACACAATGATAGTAATCTACCTATTTAAGCAATGTATCTTGTTCACTTTTCTTCTGATTTGCATACAAATAGATATATGTCCAGATAATGTTCATGAAATTCTAGGCCTGGTGGTTAGAACACTTGACTTGCAATCTGAAGGTCACAAGTTTGACTCCTGTCCCCGAATATGCTCACTTTTTCGGTCGTGGGGGCATTATATTGTGACAGTCAATGTCACTATTCATTGGTAGAGTAGCCCCAAGGGTTTTGCCTTCCCTCTAGTGGATCATTTGTGAATTAGAAATGGCTAGTGCAGATATCCCTCAAGTTGCTTTGAGAGAAATTCCAAAAAGATAACAAACATGAACTTGTATGGTTATCTTGGTAGATTGGTGCACTTTGTTTATTAGTTGGAGTTAAAAACTTGTACTCTTGGTTTTGAAATTGCTATAAACTGTGTACGCTTGATCCTAACTGCATGTAAAATATATCGTATGAGTTTAAAGCTTGTTATAATATGCATGTCAATATGTGTTATGGAAACAACAGAAGGCATAGTTGTTCATACAGATTGTTATCTGTATTATATATATATATATATATATATATATGTATGTGTGTGTATAAGAACAGTTATGTAAGCACAGTTTTTAAAAATTTTACTTCTATAAAAGAAAATGAAAAATCTTGATGGCATCATCACAAGGTGGAAACTAGTCAGTGGATGTGACAAAACAATTTTATCGTGATTGTACATGTAGTTCTAGATAAAAATCTCAAAACCTTGTGTATACAAGTACGTGTACTTATAAAATAGGAACTGGGTATTAAATTGTGGAGTGACGCTCTAACATCTGTCCGTCAAACAACAACAACAAAATACAGTAGATTAGACCAACATCTACTTCAAAAAGATAGATTCAATACATATATACAGGTTTGTTGTCTTCAGATACTTCTGCAGGTACTCTTTATATTAAACTTTGTTGTTATTTTTGTAATTTTTTTCCATTATGTGAAGAAACTTCTCACAAAGAGAAGTCAATTTTTATACACGTGCACCAGCTGTTGTGGATCACGTCTGTAGGTATGTGTATGTAATTCTTATTTCAAGATAGATCTGGAATGTATTCATACATCATGCATGTATACTGCAACTGTACTGTTTACTTTAGTATAATAAACTAAAAAATTAGTTGTGTGATGAGGTTTTTTTTTCTCAGGGTGTAAGGTATTAAAGTATAGGGACTGCCAGAAACTCGGTTTCTCAACGGATGTGTAGATTTACAACCTATAAAAAAAAAAGTTATGTTAAAAACCATGTGTGGTTAAATTAGGATTATTGGTTGTTGTTTTTTAATAATAGTATAGAGAAACTGATAATTATAAAATACACGTAAGGATAATAACATGGCAGTAAGTTATCAAACAATTGCTGTAATTAGAAATTACCCATTACTTGTGAGATAAGCTGTGTTTCAGTTAACCTACATGTACATGTATCATACATGGCATGGGATGGGCTGCTATTACTGATATAATGTTAACATAATCATTAGCATAGTGTTTGCCAGTCCATATAACATTCACCAATTTGAAAGAAACAAAAACCTGTATTGATTTAAAAAAATAAATGCAAAGCATGGGATATGCTTCTGACCATCAACTGACTAATGAGTTATATGATTTATAGGATTTAGTGTAAAGTCCATCATATTACATTCAACAGTATGTTTGCATTATTCAATAAAAATGATTGATTAAAAGTTATATATTTATATAAATTGTGTCTGTGTACACACATATTCAAAACATTTATCTTCAAAGAAAATGTATTAATAACCTTAAGACGTAAATTTTCTCTTTTTTAAGTTGCATGTATCTTTATTTTCAAGAAAAATGTTTTACCTATAACTGGTTTAGGGATTAAATTCTCCAGTAGACTTAGTCTTTCTTTTTTTTTTTAAATTCACCTTCAAAGTCTTGAACATCAGTATAGAACTTGTGTGTTCTATTCAGGGCAAGAGGTTTTAATTGTTTTTTCGTGATCCTCTGAAACGTTTTTTCATTATATCTTAAGGTTTCATCTCCTTATCAGTGATTAGTGCTAGCGAGAAAGATGCTAAGGTTGTCATGAATATGTAAGTATCCTGGTTTAATTATATTTGTTCATTTCAAAAGCTTCCTTCCCTCCAGTGCATGTATTGATCATTAGGAAGGAAATGCCTGGTTCTATACAAGTTTTACTGCTTTCAAGGTCAGTATGTTATTTGAATACTGACAGCAAAAATGTGTGTGGGTTTATTGTTGAACAGAAAAAATACAAAACAGGGCAGCTAGGCATGAAGAAGTGGAGCTTAAGTGGAACATAACTACCTATGGCATTGGAAATTCACTACAAGTCTGAAACACATACAATGTTCGAATTTGAAGGAATTTTTTTTTATATATGCATGTTATTCACCTACATGGTTCATCTGTAATAAGAGTTGCATTTAGAAAATATACTAAAAATTATATAATTTTTTGAATTGCTGTAAAATGCTCAAAGTTTAGTTATATCAACAGTATTTTCTAAGTTTGTATAATGAAGGCAGTAAGTTTGTTTTAAGGTGTGTTGATACTTTAATGTGACCTAAAATGTTCTCACATGTATCACATTTATATTCTCAAGACAATTTGCATTTCTCTCTCTCTCTCTTTTTTTTTTTCTTAAAAAGAAATGTTTTTAATGAAATATTATATATATATATATATGTATATCTTGGAAGTGTTATAGTTTTAAGTTTGCTCAGCTTGGACAAGGTAACATGTAGGTTTATTTGACCAGGAAGAATAGTCAAAAACGAAGCTCTATGAAGTTCAGACTGAATGTGTCCACTACGAAACGTAATGATTCCAAAGTTTTCAGAATAATCTACTTAATATACATAATAAGTTTCAATGATGGTGAGTTTAAGTATGTTCTTTTTTTTACCTTTTTGTAGGCATTACTTGTTCACTGTTGGTGAACAAACTGAGATTTTCACAGTATAATGAAGAACACTCAAAAATCCAGCACAATGAAAAAAGAAAATACAGCAACCAGTTCCTCATCTAAAGGATCTAAAACACCCTCTTCTGGTGGAAGTTACGGCACTGGACGTTCAAGTGAAACTCCTAGAGCTGGAGTAGAGAGGAGTGCAACAACAGGCTCTTTAGTTGGAAATCGTAAAACCTCGTCTTCTCAGAAACATAGCAATAAAACACTTGCTGGTAGCCAGGACAGTTTGACATCTTCGCAGGTCGCTCACACCAAAAGAAAGATATCCGTTCCAGTTAAATCTTCCAGTCAGGCTGTTCTGGGGAGCCAGAAAGGGAAGGGTGATACTGTTCCAATTAAGTCAGTTAACAAAGAAAACATCCAGACACCTAATAGTGGACCATCAGAGCAGAAAAGTAGCAACAGAAAGATTCCTAGTGGGAACATGCGTCGGGCATTTAGCAAGGACAGCATTGATTCCAGTGGAAACAGAGAACGAGAAAAGGAAAATCTAGGAGGATCCCGACTCAAGAGTAAGAAGTCTAGCATCGAAGTTACAGTCAGTCTTCTTGAGAAGGAGAAGAATAAATTAAAGCATCAGGTATCAGAACTTGTGCGAAACGCTGAGGGGAAAAAAGTGGAAATAGCTGCATTAAAGATGGAAAATAAGCGACTCAAGGTATATAAAACCAGTGCCATTTAAACTTGTAGAAAATGAAGGTAGTGTATTCAAGTATCGTAGGTTAAATTCCCTCACCAGATTTGTATTGCAAGAACTGAAAATTTTTTAATACTATACTACATATTTCTACATTCAGTCTCAAAATACTGAATGTAGCATTTAAAATTTTTACTTTAATTTTTTTTTTGGCTGAAATGCATGTAAATGTATGATTAAAAAAAATTTTTGTTATTGTTATTGATTTAGTGCAAACAGTGATAAAGATGCTTAAATTTTAAAATCGTTTTACCTCTAAGGTTTTTAGTAGTCATATAATTCAGTGACATGTTGAGTTTTTCTAACATGTTACTGTCGAAAAAGGTTTTCCAGGTGTTGAGCTTATGTACATGTAAACATTTTATATTGCATATTTACATAATTTTCATGTATTTAGTGTAAGAGCAATATAACGAAGAAGAGATGTAAAGCCAACCATAGTGATGTCCAAAACTAGGAGCAGTAGGTTTTATGAATAATAATAGATTAAATTAATTTGTAAATGAAATAAAATTTGATTATTTTAGCCATTAGATTGTATAAGATATAATGGACTCAAACTTATGTTTTCCTTTGTCCATATATTTAAACAGAATTTTCAGATTAATTTGAATATGATCAAGTATGGTTGGAAACAAGTTACTATGCCAGTCATGACGACGAGATGTAGCATACATTTAGATGTTACTCATAATAGTTTATGAAAAAAATAATGTTCTAAACCAAGTGTCGTGTAGTTTTTAACATATTACTACTAACCCTAAAATTCCAATATTTTACTTTTAAGCCTAAAATCCTAATTTAATGTCATTTAATGTCAAACATTTTACAAAGAAAGTTTGAGAAATATTCATATACTTACAAGTGTAAGGAGTAGAGGTTAATGCCCAGTTTTATTATCTATCTGTAAAATAAAATGAGTCTTAACATCATACAGTTTTACTAGTGTGTGCAGTATTACCAGAATAAAGTGTCACTTTAACACAAATTATATGCAGTAATATCACTGGAACATTACAAACCGTGTTAGCTGTAACCATACTTCCTAGAGTGACTGATATTTTTTGAACTTTTGTTATCAAGCTTTTCTTCACTTTCCCATAATTTGTTTTAATATTCTCTGATGAGCTCACTATTACATTCAGCAAGAGTTGTAGATAACATGATTTATTTAAACTGTTTCTTCCATCAGGAACAAAATAAAGAAATTAGAGACCATCATCTTTACCAAGAAACGGAGGCCCTTCAAGCAGAAAATAGATCTTTAAAGGAGCGTCTAGTGGAGATGGGTGCCCCTCTTGATCAGGTGACCTTGTCAGACAGTGAGAAGGAACAGCTTCTTCTGAGGAGGTCAGTCTCTGGATCACTGGCCAGTTTAGAAGTTGAGAGTTTGAGAAAAGACGACAGTACAGTAGGTTCAGATCAGGTATAAATGTATAACTTGTACTAAATTACTGTTGCAAATAATACTTCAATGTTAATGTGTAAATGACTCAACCTTTTGTTTGTCTTGGTAGTAAAGTATTTTGATCATCTAATTCTGTAATAGATATATTTGATATGATATTTAAACCTTATGTTTCTATTAAATTGTGTTGGGAGAATTACTCTTTCTCTAAGGAACAAATAAAAATGTTGGGATAATTACTGTGTTATTTCTCCAAGAAGCAAATAAAAATGTTGGGAGAATTACTGTGTTATTTCTCCAAGAAACAAATAAAAATGTTGGGAGAATTACTGTGTTATTTCTCCAAGAAACAAATAAAAATGTTGGGATAATTACTGTGTTATTTCTTCAAGAAGCAAATAAAAATGTTGGGAGAATTACTGTGTTATTTCTCCAAGAAACAAATAAAAATGTTGGGATAATTACTGTGTTATTTCTTCCAAGAAACAAATTAAAATGTTGGGAGAATTACTGTGTAATTTCTCCAAGAAGCAAATAAAGATGTTGGGAGAATTACTGTGTTATTTCTCCAAGGAACAAATAAAAATATTGGGAGAATTACTGTGTTATTTCTCCAAGGAACAAATAAAAATATTGGGAGAATTACTGTGTTATTTCTCCAAGGAACAAATAAAAATATTGGGAGAATTACTGTGTTATTTCTGCAAGGAACAAATAAAAATGTTGGGAGAATTACTGTGTTATTTCTCCAAGGAACAAATAAAAATGTAGTAGTGAACAATATGATATTACTGTTTATTAAAAGTCAAAGAATAATATAGTGTTAAATTTTTCTTGTTATACATGTACATATTGTATAAAAAATCAGAGTGAGAGAAGAATTTTCTGTCATCTCAGATTATCAGTCTGATACTGTATATGAATCATTTTGACATCCTAAAGGGTATGAACAAAATTTCACTGATGCTATAACATGGAAATTATTTTTAATTCTAAGGCTCGAGTTACATCTTTATCATGGAGAACTTTGCTTAAAGTGAGTCTGCCTAACCTACATGTAGTTGAGCAGAGGTTTTTAGACCAGCTGGCTCTCTTCCTTAGTATTGGTACCACCACCATTTTGCTATGATGGGATTAGATGGTGAAGAATATTTCATATATTGTTAGTTGTGTTTGTCAGAAATTGTTTTTTATTAATCCTTACAAGTTTCTTGTTTTCACACAGTGCAAGTTCAGTTCTTTAGCTGCACATTTAGCTTGAACTAGTTTTGTGGCAGGCTTTTCTTTCACAGTTTTTTTGAATGTAGATGGTATGAAACAAATGAAACACATTGATATTGAAGCTGTTCAGACACAGTTGATAGCTCAAACAATAAGTCATACACGGTGCTAAGATTGATCAAGAATTGGAGCAACTGAATTTTTTTTCAGCAACCCCATAAACATTGACCTCACTTTGTTGTCTCTTTTCATGACTTGAGATACAGTTTCAAAGTGAAAATGCCTGGAAGTTATCCCAGATAGCATATACTATGCTATATGAGCTCACAACTGATTTCAAAAACGAACCCAGTTGCTACTTCCCTTATTGTATCAGCAGCTGCCTATTCCAGCTTATGGTTCAAACAGTACCAAACTATCATGTTTGGATACTTCTTTGTAGTAGAACTAGTTATGCCAGAGTTTTTGCCAGGGCATAACACTAGCACTGTCATTTGCAAATGCCACAAGATTTCTAAAATCATCTAAATTCTACCTTTTGAGACATTTAGTCACACAGTCCACAATAGTTAAAGCTCTCTGATCCAAAAGTTCAGTCAAGTAAAGAAACCTGAAGCGAGATTCATCCTCCTTTGAGTTTTTGATTTGTCACTAAGAATTGATATCATTCCATCAATCTAGCGTATCTGAGTATTGGCCTTTCAGTGCATTTTAGAAAAAAGATATGGTCTATAATGTTTAGCACCGAATTGCAAACGTAGACCGATTCCAGGATCAACATAGTGTGTGTAATTCCATTAAATTAGGATGATCGGAATATGTTCTGTCTTTTTTTTTAGCAATGCAACTTATCATTTCCATAATCTTCACAGTTGTTCACCCTCTGATTTTGTAATATTGTCAACCACTTTTTAAAAAGCTGAGATTTCTGCTCCTGTTGATAGTTGTTCCATTAAATGATGAGTAATTAAATCTTCGAGATCATTTATTTTCTTTATCAGTTTTGGCTTTTGGCAAGATTTATCGGGAAGAGCAAAAAAGATCATACCATTCTATTGCTATGGAAACTCCTTGACGTTTGAATACTGACAGAGATGAAGTTTTGCTTCAGTTAACACTTCCAAGATTTTCATCGCAGCAAGAGGACTAAGGGTAGTCCTTCTTGTCCACATATAAGTTGATCAGACTTCTGGATAGCTAGCCTTTGGCTGTTGATCAGAAGCAAATACTTCATTGTTTGTTGTCACTACGGTAGCCATTTCATTGCGTACATCTCCAGGAAGAACTTGGTGTGCTTTTGTGTTTGCAGTCGCGGTCATTGAAAATTTATTGTTTTCTTCATCAGCATTTTAATTTCCATTTTGTTCCAGCTTGACTCCTCTACAGATTGTGTAAAACTACATATTTTAATGGCTTCACAGGTTACCAAACTATTGTTGATCTAGATTTCACTAAGCTACCTCTATTTGCTCTTATAGTCACAACTTGCTTTCAGACAAGTCCAGTTCCAGGAGCCTCTGAACAAGACACACTCAAATCCAGAGGGGTATGTAGTCCCGATCAAGAGTCAGAATCTGGAGAAGCTTCCGGAGTTACCCTTCCTCCTCCAGGACGTCCTTTGGCTGAGTGGGATAAGATGAGCAGTAGTAGCATCAGCGAGATGTCATTATCTTGCTTGCAGGATCGTATCATGCAGATGGAAGAAACACACTACAGGTATCTATATAACTTGATGACTTCCAATCAGAACCACGGAAAAAAAAAAGGATTCTCATTCAGAAAAAGAAATATTTTGTATTACGACAACAATATAACTATATCTTCCTTTTAGCACTGCTGTCATAAGCATAGGAATTTAATAAAAACGTTTGTGTGAATTAAAAGAATGATATATTTAAGTATTTAAACCATTTATGAGTGTTTGTGGACACTTATGAAAATACATTATTTTCAAGAGTTTATTTCAGTTTTATATAATGAATACTATACTTCTCCATGTAAAATCTTTTGGTTATTATGTCTTTTAATCTATTTGTATTCTGTATAAAGGTTTTCTTAATGTCACCACATCTGATATTGACATCACTACAGTTGTTATCATTTGAGCTTCTGGTAAAAATAAAATAAGGGATTATTAATTATAATTCCTTAGTTAAGTTATTAAACTTAAATTTTTATTGATAGGCCTAACAAAAGTAGTTTGAAGTAGAAATTAATATTGCGCTAACACAACTTTTTTATTTGATTTTAAGACACAGTTCAGGATAGGAGAATATGAATACAGGTGTGCGTATTAAAAAGAAAACGGCTACAGAGAAAGAAAATGAAACATTTTGATATGTAATGACTTAGCCAAACTTTACTTTCTTTATAACTGAATGATATTATGATTACTTGATTACTCCCTATCTCTTGATCATATAGCACCAGTGAAGAACTACAGGCCACCCTGCAGGAGCTGACTGATCTACAGGATCAGGTCACAGAACTCCAGCTGGAAAATGAACAGATGAGGAGTGAGAAAGCTGTATTGCTCGAGTCACTGTGTTCCCAAACGGAGAAGCTTGAAGACTACCGAGAACAAGTGGAACATTTCAAACCACTGCTTTTTAGGTTGTACGAAGAAGGTGCGGAAACTGCTCAGAGTGCTTCGGAGAGAGAGGAACACATTTTGGTGCTTCTGAAGGTAATCTGCACTTGTTATTTTTTTAAGATTAGAAATTGAAGTTATCTAAATATTTGAGTAAAAAAAATTGTGTTTTATGCTTTGTCCAAAGCCTGATGTGAAGGTAAAAACATTTGAAATAATTAGTATGCAACATTTATCAAACTATAGCAGATATATTTATATTCACACTTTATGAACTAACGAAAAGAAATAATTTAAAGAATTTTATTGATGAAAATTCCTAGACTCCATTTTTTTCCTCTGTAATGTATCTACTAGTAATGAACTACTATTTTTAAAAGTTTCTCTTCAGATTTTTGTATGATTTTAAATTAGTTGCCTTATTTATGAGGAAAGCTTCGCAAAAGTATTTTGGTTCTTAATTGATTTATTTGGATTTGTTTGTTGGGGGAAAAAAGTTTTGAAACATAATTTTGTTCCTGCTTACTTATGATGCATTACAAGTAACATGATTAACATTAATTTTAAGAATTCTCTTGGCACAGTTGACAAATTCTATAGAGCAGCATTTGGAGAAATAAAGGCCTCTATTCTGTTGGCCTAAGAAGAGAAATTAAATACAATGGCAAGAATTTAGTTGTACTGTCTTTGTTTAAAATACTTGGAATAACCTGTTGTAACGTTATATCTGTTAAATCTGAGTTTTATTAACTTTGTAGATGTGATTATACTTCCAGAAAACTCATGCTCAAGTCGAAAGGTTGATGGCAGAAAAAGAAGAACTGACAACGGCTCTCCAAGCAGCCAAAGAGGAAGCACAGGAGCATCAGAGAGAAAGAGAGGTGCTTCATGACCGACTTCGACTACTTAGTTCTACAGTAGAGAGTGTGAGATCTGACAAACAGCTTCTGGACACGCAGCTCTCAGAAAGTCTGGAGCAGCTGGCGGCCAAACAAATAGAAATCGATCAACTTAAGCTACAACTAGAAAGTCAGCAACAAAAAGTAAGAATGAGAACCTCTACACACTTTGATAACCATCACATACACTTGGGAATTTGTAAAGAGAAAGGTTGTATCTCTAGGACTTCATTGTTGTATGTTTGGCCTGATATGATTCATCAAAGTAAATATTTTGGAATATTGAGTTACGTTTACTCCTTGCCAATGGTGAATGTCATAAAGCCAGTATTCAGTCAATATAATACTTCCCTATATACAATTTGTTGATATAAAACTTTTAAATTGCCTAAATGAAGAATATATCTTTATTTACCTGTACTGTACAAACTAAAAACGGGTATTTTAATGTTTTTTAGGATAGAATACATCTTTATGCCCAGCTTATTAGAAGCTGGTGTCTTGTGATATGACTCAACTGATTCACCAAAATTTATTTACTTTTAAAATAATTTTTCTTTATTGAGAACTATGGCATAGTAATAATAAAATTTGTTGAATCAGTACCAAAATGTATAGTATTCTGTTTCTAACAATCATGGTTTGATTATAGCAAAATTCTTAAAGAACTGGTGACATTAGAAAATAACTTTGTAAAAGTTTAAGCAGTCATAATTTCATTATTGTTGTTACGTATCTGTTCATATAGAATTGTAAAAACTAGAGTTAGGCTAAGGTTAGGCATTCTGAGTTCTGATTTGTATAAATAGATTGAGCTCATAGAGGCCAGAGTTAGGCTAAGGTGAGGCATTGTGAGCCCTGGTTTGTATAAAAAGATTGAGCTCATAGAGGCCAGAGATGGGTCAAGGTGAGGCATTGTTAACCCTGGTTTGTATAAAAAGATTGAGCTGATATAGGCCAGAGATGGGATAAGGTGAGGCATTGTGAGCCCTGGTTTGTATAAAAAGATTAAGCTGATAGAGGCCAGAGATGGGATAAGGTGAGGCATTGTGAGCCCTGCTTTGTGTAAAAAGATTGAGCTGATAGAGGCCAGAGATGGGCCAAGGTGAGGCATTGTGAGCCCTGGTTTGTATAAAAAGATTGAGCTGATAGAGGCCAGAGATGGGATAAGGTGAGGCATTGTGAGCCCTGGTTTGTATAAAAAGATTGAGCTGATAGAGGCCAGAGATGGGCCAAGGTGAGGCATTGTGAGCCCTGGTTTGTATGAGAGAACTGATCTGATAGTTTTTGAATTTCTGTTATGCAAGAAAATTTAGTATGTATTTCAACCCATGAAAAACAGAAAATTTTAATTGAAATATGAATTTACAAAGATTCTGCAGAAGCTTTCAAGTGGAATGTTTTTGGATTTAAACCCAAGTTATCAAAAGAATAAAGTAAATTTGTACACTTTAAACCAAAGCATTACAAAACCTAGGGCCTTGTTGTTATTGTTGTTTTTTTCCCAGTGACCTTGAAGTTGCTCTGTATGCTGCTATAATGAACAAGATGTTTGTTGTATACTTAAGTTGAAATGGCCTTGAAGAATGAAGAGGGGGAAAATGTGCTAAGCTATAGAGATGCTTTCAAGAATCAAGTTGAACGTATACATGTTAACTTTGCTGCCATAGAACTCTATATATTATTTTTATTAAAGAAGCATTACGTAAGAGACACTTAACATTTCTTTTTTTTTTTTTTTGTTATTTTCAAGTTCTCCAACATGTTTGCTAAATTAGGCATTTGACCCATTAATAGCAAATAAAAATGTGAATTTAACATTTATACTTTGTAAATTGTAAAATTAGATTATAACTGAAAAATGTGCAAGTCTGTACAAAATTACCTGTCATATTGCTATTACATGATAGTGCTCTAATGCAGTAGGATGTACCATAAAACACAGCTAAATTAACATACTTATGGCTTCATAATTGTCAAGAAAAAGCTACTTTGCTTCTCAGGAACAACAGCTGAACAAAAGAATGGCTAAACTGTTTAGTAAGAGGTATATAAATCTAACATAATCTCAAAAGCATAATTACTGGTCTTCATGTTTTGGTTTGGGACCAATCACCAGTTTTTGTCTATGGAAAAGTTCAGTAACAGTGTTTAAAAATTACAGTTGACATAAGAATCTTCAGTAGTAAACACACCTACCCATTATTTTCCATGTGTGATTGGGCTTTGTTTAACATTTAACTGATTTGATAGCAAGCTAAAATACCTTCAGTTGAAAGGAAGTTTCCAGTTATTGTACTATATTACTTCCAGGTCATCAACATCAACTTCTCATGAATGGATTACTAAAGTTAACTGACATTGTTTGAAGTGTACTATTAACGTGTTTCTCATGAATGGATTACTAAGGTTAACTGACAGTGTTTGAAGTGTACGTTTTTATTAACGTTTTTCTCATGAATGGATTACTAAAGTCAACTGACATTGTTTGAAGTGTATGTTTCTATTACCATGTTTCTCATAAATGAATTACTAAAGTCAACTGACAGTGCTTGAAGTGTACGTTTCTATTAACGTGTTTCTCATGAATGGATTACTAAAGTCAACTGACAGTGTTTGAAGTGTACGTTTCTATTAACGTGTTTCTCGTAAATGGATTACTAAAGTCAACTGACAGTGTTTGAAGTGTACGTTTCTATTACCATGTTTCTCATAAATGAATTACTAAAGTCAACTGACAGTGCTTGAAGTGTACGTTTCTATTAACATGTTTCTCATAAATGGATTACTAAAGTCAACTGACTTGTCACATGCAGTTCCAGAAGACTTGGTAAATCTGCCCTTGATACACATGCCACTTCTTGTTTATGATTCTTATAAATGTATTTTTAGCAAAAGATTTAACATACATACTTAACTATAAAAGTAGACATTTCATTTGAATGCATTTTCATCTCATATCAGAATTTGAACAACTTAGGTACGAGAGCTTCATCGTGAAAGAGATGCAAATGCCACCTCCGAGCTTGATGCCATGCTAAGAGAGGCAAGAAAAGATAAAGGAGAAGTAGAGGAGAAGGCAATGAAGTTACAGGAACAGTTAGCTCTGAGTCAGAGAGAAACAGTGAGAGTAAAGGAACAACTATTTCAGCTACAGGAAGAAACTATGGTAAGGAAGGCTAAGTAAGGTCTCGGAGTATTTACAGTTATCTTCAACCTGTTTCTTTATTTATTACGCCCAACTTATCCAATTTGGTGTATAATTCTGAGAATCTAATCAGCATAACCAAAAACTTGAATTATGCAAATATCTGATGATAAAGTCAGTTAAAATTAAAAAAATTAATAATCAAATATGCTAACTTTGGCCAGGTCATGAGCAATAAGTTTTATGGCTGAAAAATTAAACTGATTACCCATGAGCACCGATTGGTCAATCAAAATTTGTGTCTTCAGTTATTACTATTTTGGTTTATTCCAATTATCTAAGTTTCTTGTGAGAATAACTGATTAATTACCAAACTAGTAAACGTGGGATCATGCACTTTTTCAGAGTCATTTGAATTCAAATTAAACAATAATATAGCTTGGGACTGAGCTATTGCTAAAGTATGGATCAGACTGTAAATAGTAGGGTTCATGGTTTCTGTCCCTTTGCCACAAAAATGTACTTTGCTCTCTGAAGCCATGAGTGCATCATAAGAGTGATAGTCAAATCTCATTATTTGATTAGAGTTACCCCAAAGGTTGGCGGTGGGTTCTGTTGACTAGCTGTCTTCCCTCTTGTTTATTAGTTGAAAGTTAAAGATGGCTAATGGAGGTAACATTTGCTTTTCTTGAATTTCTGAAACAGATGAGGCAATAAAGTAGGGTCTTTTATGAAAAGGTAAAAATATTTTTCAGCTCTAAGAGATACCACCTTTTTTTTTTTCATTGCAACCTTTTTCTGAACCCAGGGCTCGAGTTAACTTTAAATTGTTTTGTGGCATTCTTATCATTTTACATATTCTTGACATCACCAGTGTTGAGAAGTGGTAACATAAGTAACATGCTCACTAAGCTGGGTGATAAGGGTAGTATTTTATAGGTAATTGATAGTTTACAATTTTGTCTCGTTACATTTGCTTTCATCTTCAAGTCTTCACATGGCAACAACATGAAAAGATCATCACGTCACATGAGATACTAGATTAGTGAGCATGTTTTTTTTTTATGTGATGGTATATATATTTTATTGCCAAACTCCAGAAATTAATTCCATGTGTGATTTGCAACTTTGTATTGTTCTAGCTTTTTTCTTCTTCTTTCCTTTTGACATATTTGTAACAAGATCCTATATAAAATAGTGAAGAGAATCTTTTTTTCCTTCTGACTATTGATAAACTCTTAAAGGAAAGTAATCGTTTTTTTCTTTTAATTTTAAAATAATTTTTTGGTAACATGAATATGAATTTCAATTTAGTTTTAGATAATGAGAAATGGTTTAGTAATGTTCTCCAGGATTAATAAAATATGACTTTGATCCTATACATATTAGTCTTGTGTTCATTAAACATTGTATGTTATTAAAGGTAATAAAGAACAATGCCAAGAAGGAAGTTTCTGACTTAAAGTACAAAGCAGAACAGTTAGAAGCCGATAAAACAACAGTCCAGAAACGATACGATCAGGCAGAGTTGAAGTGCCAGCGCTACCTTGAGGATAAACGCGAGTTAAAAACAACAATCAGCGAACTGCAGAAGTCCTTAAATGAAACCCAAAGCCAGTTGGAAGAGCTGAAGAAAATGTTTGATGAAACTAAGCACAAACATGAAACAGAAGTAAGTTAATGTTTCGTAAAATCTGGAAAGTAGAAGTTTATGAAAAAAGTGTTTTTGTAGCAAATGCACAAATCAAAATTTTTTTAAGTATTTGATATCATCACATTTGAATACCTTTAGAAACAGATAATCTAGCTGCAGATTAATGATTCTCTAATAGAATGAATTTACAGTTTTATTTTAAATAACTTAGTCCTTGCTCATGAAAAGATAATTAACCTTTTGATTTATTGGCAGCAGCATTACACGTCTAGTCTGTTCCATGTTTTGAAGCCACAAAACAAAATGCATCTCCAATGTGTGTTTTAATATTTTGGAATTTGTTTTATTAACATTTGTATTATAATTTAATTTTTATTCCATATAATGCATTTAGTTATATTTTAACATTTTGTTTTCTAATGTTTTTTTCTGTATTTACTTATTTTTTACACCATTTTCAAAGAATATTGTGCGTGTATACACACACACACACACACAGGGTTGAGTATATTAAAAATTCTTTTTAAAATCATCCCACTGTTACAGTCAGTATTGCCATATCCTGTGATGCTTTATCTGATGACCATGCATCTTGACAGAAGCTCAGTAGCTTAACTTTAGTTGCAAAAGTTTGTCATGTCCAAAGCACTACACTCCTCCCTGATGCTTTCCATTATCCATCTATTTTATGGAGACATCTGTTTCCCAGTGCCAATTCCAAGAGTTTGATTGTATAAAACTCTATAGGTACTACATTTGACAACTTTACCAGATTGTCTTCATATGGAATAGCATGGAAACCCCTTTTATTCTCCAGCTGCTTGAGATATACAGCAGTTGAGCTGTAGTTATGACTAGAAACCTTGTCTTGATGAACTTGTACCATGTTGGCCTCATTTCTAGAAATCATTCTTGATTATATTGCATACTGTTTCCTAAGATACATGGATGACTTTTGTCATTGACTTTTATGCTACTGGATTCTCATGTATTACAAGAAGCTGTGCTTTGCTTACCACAGCTGGGGATGACTTGATGCAGGTCTTTTTCTGGATGGTTCTGGTGACCAAAATTGATTCATATTCTTTGGTTTTCCAGTGCCTTTAACTCTCTCAACACGGGCTCAGTCAATTTGACTGACCAGGCACTCTTTGTACTCGTTTAAAGTCTATAGATTTAATACTTAACTTTCAATACCTTTGTTTTGGTTAATATTATAAGTCTTTCACATTCAAAAAAATCTTATTTTTAGTGAAGTATTTTTAATAAATAAAATAAAGATTTGTCCAAGAATATATTGAGTATTTGTTTTGAATAGTCCATGTGCAAAGTAATTTTCATATTAAAATTAAAAATACTTTTCCTCATTTCAAAAATCTCATATTTCCTTTGTGTAATTCCTAAAACTTCCTAAATGTTTTTCAACCTTTTTTTTTCAGTAAAACTTTCTAGTTAATCTGTTATTTTTTCTACCCTATCTCAAAATGGAATCGGTCCATTCGACTAACCTTGTAACCACTAAAAATAAATCTAAATTACCATTTTTTTCTCTCTAGAATGATTTCATATTGTAACATGAAACTGCGTTGATTTATTCTAAGTTCGTAACAGTATACATTTATTTATAATTAAGTTTTATTGCCCTTTTGAACCGTGTCTCACTACTATCTGCACAATTATAAGTTGTAACTCACTTAGGAAATGTGAAGATCACATTATACTAACGAATTACATTAACCATGAGCTGCTCGCATGTGTGCCTTATGAAACTTTTTTTATAATATTATTATTTATTTTACCTAATCTAATCTTAACAAACCTTAAAGGATCCTTATTTTTACATTTTAGTTACTTTTATAACTATACATGAAGAATAAACACGAAAAGCAAGAAATAAAATACTTAACAAATTTTCTTTATGTTGATTGTTGAAGAGACTTAACCCTAATTATTATATACTATAGATAGTAACACACTTAATAATTTTTATTTAATTAAATAATGCACCAAACAGTATAGACTAATAAAATGCAAAAAAGTAGACAAATTCCTTTACCTCTCAAAATTTTCTCCAAAATGGCCAGTGGTTAGGGCGCTCGACTCACAAACTGAGGGTCGTGATTTTCGAATCCATGTACCACCAAAC
>NW_013669679.1:50190-51632 GCF_000517525.1 Limulus polyphemus
AATTAGGGACGGTTAGCCCCCGTGTAGCTTTGCGGGAAATTAAAAAAAAACAAATCAGGCAAAGATATTAACTCTTTCATTGCACAATTAATTTTCAGGCTGATTGATTCCCAAAAAGTCAATTATCCACCAAAAAATAAAAGTATTAATTTGACCCTTTGTATTATTTTTTCAGTATTAAAAGAAACTGTATTTACTATATCTGACAGAAATATTTCCTGAAAACCATATGGGATAGTAAAAAATAATGAGTTAAACAAAAAATTGAGGAAAATTAAAAGAAAAGTGTTCTCCAGTAAATGGAATAAATATAGGGTGAAATTAAGTCAGTAAGAGGCCAAAATCATTACAAAATATGAAATAAATTATTTAGATAACAATATCCAAGATATAAAGAAGCTGTCTTTATATAGATTCTATGTGTGTTCCTGCAAAGTTGTCAATTTTCTAACAAGGCATATAAACATCCAAATTTCACAGTCAGTGGGTATAAAAGTTTATTGGGATATACCCAAACTGCGCAACAAAAGGGTTAAAAAACCACATGTGCCAAATGATCATAAGTTTATTGAATCTTATTTGCATTTCAGATCACATGACTAACCATTAGATTTGCATAAAACATGAGGGGCAATTATATTCAATAAGAGCAGTCTTGTCTTGTTATTGCTGTAATGTTGTAAGTTCTTGTTATTCTTTAATGAATAGACAGACGAATGGAAACGGTTCCAGGATGACCTGTTGACCACTGTCCGAGTGGCAAATGACTTCAAGACTGAAGCTCAACGAGACAGAGAGAAATTAGAGTCAGAGAACAAGATGTTACAGGAAAAGACAGCTAAATTAGAAGCTGAGATGCATAAGTTAAAGGTAGCAGGATAACTAAAAGCTTGGTTATAGGAAAAGTGACTAATAATGTATTGAATCAGTTCTTGTTGGATTTAATTTCTTTTCAGACTAATAATTACAACCTGAACAGAATTTGTATTTGTTATGAAGTAACCTAAGCATAGTACTAGAATTCAGATCATTTTTAGTCCTAAACTTAAAACAATGAACTCATAAATCGTGGTATATCATGTGTCTGTCAAGTTCATTGTTCTATCATATCACTGTTCATTCATCACCAATATATTTCAAAGTACATCTGTACTGTCATGTCTATTTTGTAAACTGTATAAAGTAGTATTTGTTGTTTCTTTGGTGAAAGTCAAAAAAAGGGGATATTATCAATCCAATAAAATCTTGTTGTTCTATGACATAAAACTTACATTTAATTTATGTTCAAGTTAACGTGCACACAGTGTATGTTTAGTCTGTCTTCAAGTTAACGTACACACAGTGTATGTATTGTCTAATTTATCTTCAAGTTAACGTGCACACAGTGTATGTATAGTCTCATTTATCTCCAAGTTAACATGCACACAGTGTATGTATAGTCT
>NW_013669679.1:52632-55570 GCF_000517525.1 Limulus polyphemus
ATGTAGTCTCATTTAATTTATCTTCAAGTTAACGTGCACACAGTGAATGTATAGTCTAATTTATCTTCAAGTTAATGTGCACACAGTGAATGTATAGTCTAATTTATCTTCAAGTTAACGTGCACACAGTGTATGTATAGTATGCACATTAATGTGATACAGGTATAAAAAATCTCGGTCTTTGTAACCAAACTAGAAAAACCAATGTATTTTAACCTTTATTTTGGGAGATACATTAAGTAGTGGAACTTTTTAAGTTTTATGATTTTCCATTTTGGAGTAAGTGCACTAATTATGAAGGAAAGCTTCATATCATGCTCCGCACTTGCATCGTTATATGTAATTTAGGTTAAGTTTTTTATTAATTAAACAAGCATGAATTACCAACTAGTTTTCATGTGTACTTACTTTGTGTACGTTTCTTTTTTTCAACCATTTTTGTGAACTAAGGAAAGAAGCTTAAAGTAATTGGCTGCATTAATTACTAATGCAACACAGATATGATTGTTGAACTGTGGTTGGTATATTAATAGAAAATAATATTAGATCAAATGATTCTGTTGAAAGACTTCCTTCCCCTTATTTATGTATGAGCTCATTCGATTCTAACATTTTTTGGAAATTGTAAGTGTGAAAATTGTGTGTAGGTACAAAAATTTTAGTTAAAACAAATGTAATACATTATGTGTTATACAGTAGAGTTGTCTTAGTTAAAAGCAAATGTAATACATTATGGGTTATACAGTAGTTTTGTCTTACTTAAAAACCAATGTAATACATTATGGGTTATACAGTAGTTTTATCTTAGTTAAAAACCAATGTAATACATTATGGGTTATACGGTAGAGTTGTCTTAGTTAAAAACAAATGTAATACATTATGGGTTATACAGAGTTGTCTTAGAATGTATTACATTGGTTTTTAAATGGGTTATACGGTAGAGTTGTCTTAGTTAAAAACCAATGTAATACATTATGGGTTATACGGGAGAGTTGTCTTAGTTAAAAACCAATGTAATACATTATGGGTTATACAGTAGTTTTGTCTTAGTTAAAAACCAATGTAATACATTATGGGTTATACGGTAGAGTTGTCTTAGTTAAAAACAAATGTAATACATTATGGGTTATACGGTAGAGTTGTCTTAGTTAAAAACCAATGTAATACATTATGGGTTATACAGTAGTTTTGTCTTAGTTAAAAACCAATGTAATACATTATGGGTTATACAGTAGAGTTGTCTTAGTTAAAAACCAATGTAATACATTATGGGTTATACAGTAGTTTTGTCTTAGTTAAAAACCAATGTAATACATTATGGGTTATACAGTAGAGTTGTCTTAGTATGAAATTAAGAAGACAGATTTTACAAAATTCACAGGGAAGTGCTATTATGTGTTGAATTTCTGGTTTTGAGTTAGTTCTTGAAATGTGGATTTTGAGATTACATTTTAAGAGTGGTTGTGTCAATGAAAGCATTATTTTCACAGTTAATATCCTACAATTGGAGAATATTGTAAAGAGATTTGGAAGTAGTATCTGTACACATGTTATGCAATTATATGTTTTTATTAATTTTGTTTTAACTAAAATAATTGTTTTAACAACTAAACATTCTGCATATTCTTAGGCTAAGGAAGATGGACACATATCGCCCCCTTCTCAGCAAAGATCCAACTCAATGCGAAGCATATCCAGTAATAGTAGTCTTCCCGGTACCGATGCAGCTGTTCTTACCTCGGTGGAGCGAGACTTGGCTGTTACACGGCGTCAGTTAGGTTCCGCCAAGTGGCAGGATTATCGCAATGGCCCACAACTTTCAGTTCGTACCCTTATTGAGTCTATCGAGAGCGCTACTAAGCAAGCCAAAGGTGAGGATTGATCCAGTTAATTATCTTCAGTGTGTTTTTTGTAGATAACTTGCTTTTAAGCCTATCACAACTGATATGCCCTTTCCAGATGTGAAATACTCACCTTCGTATCAGATTTTAATTTAAAAATACAATTCTTTACTCAAAATATTTTAGAATTGATATTTTTTCTTTGTTATATTGATAAAACATCAGTACTGAAATATTTTGAGTAATTTAGTGTAATTCGCAAAAAATTTTTTTCATCTCTCATTTCTGCACAATTATGAGGAGTCCTGCCTACAAACAACACCTTTATTGATTTTTTTAATATAATTTTTCTATCCAAATCACAGTGCAGGTTTATACGTGCTAAGAAATTATTATCTCTTAGTAATATAATGATTTAATTCTTGTTTTTATGTGATTTTTTTTTTTCCCCCTTTCTGCCAGTAGTTTTAGTATCCTTAATTGCCACCCCTTTTATAACATCACCATATGTGGTCTGAACAACTGTTATTGAAGCTTGGGTTTGAAAATAACTAGAGACAATGGCTAAGATGATTGGATAGAAGAAGATAAAGTGGAGAAGCCAGTAATGTAGGGATTTTATCCTCCATGTAAAGTCAAGACGGCTTAGTCTGCTTTGTGATCATTAGCCGGATCAAGTGATATGTCCACTTCCATCTCTATCTTGTTTGGTTCCTTTTTTCAAGTTCATTAGCCAGCCCTACATAGCTTTTTTATTTAACAATAAATTTTTCCCCAATACTTCTTTAGGTTTTCTAATCTAACATAATAATAATTTATAATTTTTTATATTTTAGTTACTTTTCAATAGCTCTTGCTGTCGGTGGTATGAGGGCCTCTACGCCTTATTATTTTTTTTTTGATGATGGTGGTTTTGAAAAAAAATTCCCAAATCTGTGGCTTATTCCCAAATGTTGTAAATTTAGTATTAAAATATTTTGTTCACCCCTGCAAGAGCTCCGAGTGGCCAATATTTTAGTAAACCCCAAATTACTGCTAAAACCACTTTACTTTCTCTATGGTGACATAAGATTATTAAAATCGGTTAAACGTTTGGT
>NW_013669679.1:55580-60186 GCF_000517525.1 Limulus polyphemus
ACTTTATCTATTAAACGTTGGGTGTTTGAATATAAAATATTGTAAGCCGTCTCAACTTTACATGGAGAATAAAATCCCTACATTACTGGCTTCTCCACTTTATCTATTAAACGTTGGGTGTTTGAATATAAAATATTGTAAGCCGTCTCAACTTTACATGGAGAATAAAATCCCTACATTACTGGCTTCTCCACTTTATCTATTGAACGTTTGGTGTTTGAATATAAAATATTGTAAGCCGTCTCGACTTTACATGTAGAATAAAAACCTTACATTACTGGCTTCTCCACTTTGTCTATCAAAAACTTGGTGTTTCAGTAGAAAATAGTGTGTTAAATTACATCATTTGGCAAGGAATTTTCTTCTATGACAACATCAACCAAGTTTAATGATTACAGCACACGACAACAAACTAATCGAATCACACATTTTTTTTCTTGAATGTTATTGTTAAGTTTTTCCTATTCAAACAACACATACAAACAAAAAAAAATCATGAAACCTAGCTTGACAAATGTAACGGTGACACCATTCTGAAGGTCAGATCTCGGTCAATGTTAAATCTTTAAGTTTTCGCCCTCCGTGTTTTTTTATGACTTATAACCAGAAGTGGTTAATGCTTCATTTGGCAAGATAAGCTATCAAAAGATATACTGTAATGAATGTCAAACAAGATGAGTTCGAATAGATATAAATAATGAAACTTTTGTGATCAGTAGTTGGAATCAATTAAAATTTTAATTTAAAAGGAACTATTTTTATGATGTTTTTTTTTACTTTTCAAAACATCATCTCATCTCAAAATTTTAGAAAATTCACCTACTAAACATGACATAAATACTAAATCAATTTGTATATCTTAGGTTTAATGCAATTTGGTCAAGTGTTTCCACTGTGAGAAGGAACAATTGCGTAATATTAGTGACACCCTTCGGGTCCAAAAAGACTTAAATCAAGACTGAGAACATTATTATTATTGTTATATTTACAAAATAGATAAGTCTAAGTAATAGTTGTGGTAATGTGGACATCTCAGTTAGATTCTTATATTTAAAGTGATGTCAATTGACATGCAGCTTGTATGGAATATAATTATTGGTTTTCTTTATTATTCTGACATTTCATTTTAGCAAATCAGTTGTGTAAACTAAGTATTAATGGTCAGGAAAGCATGTTTTCTTCACAATGAATATTATATGTTACAAATATTACTGAGGGTTAAACGTGCTGTATAAGAATGGTGCTCCTGGTGTCATGCCTCCGTGATTGATCATGGTCAGTCTAGAGGCCAGGATTATTTCGACACTGCAGATTTCATTGTAAGAATAATTTGTGAAGGTCAACCTTAGACCATGCATCTTGATGGATTTTACACTGTATGTGGACATTGGCTTCCATCCAAGTTCACGTTTAACCAGTGGAAAGACTCAAAAATCCATTGAAGCTGTATCAGAGGACTTGATGGGTATGTGGTCAAATTGGATTTCTGTAATTCCATTTTCTTCAGCTATTGTACTCCTGCAATCTTAGCTAAAAGATTGTGAACTTTTGGCATGTGAGCATTCATCAGCTTTAAATCCTTGTTCATTAGAATGTTAAAAGTATCAGGAGATATGTGTAACTTCTTGGGTTAGAGGATTCTCTTTTGTAACCACAACCTTCACTTTGCAGATGAGGGAATTGATCCAGATTGACTTGGGACATGCTTTTAGTTTGTCCTATTATTTCACTCTCTTTTTAACCTGGTTGTGTCCATTGTCTCTGCATCAATGTTATATGGCTATCTTTTCTCAAAAAGGGTTATAACATTGTCACCCAGCCATATGTCTACCCTTGAGTCATTGTACCATTGAATGGTCAGGAATTTGCAATGAACCAAACACCTAGATGCTAAACGTGTTGACCATGACATTGTGGCTACTTGCCGCAACTTGAATGTTTGCACATTGTTCTTGCAAAGTATAATTGGCCCTCTGGACTTTATTAACAACTACACAAGTTATACTTTAAATAAGACATAAAATTTTAAAAAGGGGATTCCACTAACTGTCTTGTTATCTAGTCTTTGATTGTGAAGTAACTACTTAGTTAATTAAATATGATATTTTTTAATTACATCCAGCACCAAAGGATTTGGACTAAAGTTGGTATACATTTGGACTATGACCCAACTTAAAAGTGATTAGTTTTTGGAGGGTCAAGGTCATGTAAATCCAAAAAAACCCAATCTGTTAATATGAGGACCAATTTTTCACGCTATTTTTGCTTTATAGCTCAATCAAAAATGATCGGATTTTGATAGAACTTGGTGGACCTATGTAGAATGTTATTCCTCGTTGTCCTATCAAAAATGGTCCGTTTCCATTGACAATGACGGAGATACGGACACATTTTCTTATTTGAAGAACCTGATTTTATTCAGTGGATTATTTAATTTTTTAATGGTGTTTAAATGAATTTACAAGTTATTGGTTGTTTTTGTAAATATTTACTCAGAATTGTTATTTTATGGACAAGTTCAACTTCTGTTGCATTTGATTGTTTATATATATATTTATATATGTACATTTTGTACATTGTTTTACCAGAACATCTGCTTATAACTCAACTATACCAATAATTCCTAAATATCTTTTTATGCTCCAAAAAGTGCTTTCCCTTGTTTGAACAGGAAAAAGAAAAAAAACATTGTATTAACTCTTTTAAACTCAGAATTGCTTACATGATTTCCCATGAGTTATCTCCATACCCTATTAAACTTCAGTTTTTTAATTTTGTGGATAACAACATGGCTTGGGTTAGTTTTGAACCAAAGAGACAAACGTTATCGGGTACTGTCACCATCGGATGGATAAATCGGGATTTTCAGCTGGATGCTTGTAGCATCTGCTCGAGTTTAAGGAGTCAATACTGATGTAGTGTGCTTGTAACAATTGATTTAATGAATCGTATTATTTGGCTTAAGATAATCTACTTTAAAAATATTGACAAAAATAAGTTTTTTGTTTTTACCAAGGCTGTTATTAGCATTGATTCTATAATGATAACTAACCTGTTGGATAAACTGGAAAATTTGGTTTCGTAACGTCATTTTTGAAAATTGACTAAACCCTTGTATTCACTAGGGCCAGGGAGCAGCCGCAGTTCTTCTACCAGTAGTCTCAACAGCATTGCTTCTGATAGCAGGCTTCCAGCTAATTCTCTGATTATTGGAAACACTAGTGACATCTTTGTAAAGGTAAATAAAGCTGCAGGACCCTCAAATGATTGTTCAGCAAAGTTATATAGTATAGATCTTGCAAGTCACGTTGATTTAGAAAGATTGTATTAATCATTAATTAACACACTGTAGGTTCAAGTATTAGTTTATTCTAACATTTCCAAGTCTAATAATTGACATTAGTATTCAACACCCGTTTCGAGTTCTTAGAACTGTTGTAATAAAATTCATCAGGTCAATACTTAATATATAATTTTCTACACAAAGTGATCGCTTACCTCAAGAGATGTCTACTGGGTTTTAATATTAAGTCTGTAATGTACATATTTTTTAATGACAGACTGAATAATATTCAAAGTTTTCAATTATTCAAACTATTCTATACATTTAACTGGTACTTTCTAGAACATATTTCATACTTTGGGAAAAGAAATAGAAATCGTAGAACAGGAAGATACTATTTTCTAATTATAATCATTATGTCATGAGAAAGCTATAAGGAAAGCATAAAAGCTCTTTATAAAAAATTATTTAACTGATTATCAGTGTATCGTAAGAGAATTAGCTCTGGAAATACAACAAATTGCATGCTAAACTCACTTTATTGAGTCATGTCCTTAGTCTGTTGCTAGGCATGTTCCATTTTATCTGGGGACTATTTATCATTGGTCTAAATCAAAATCTTAAAATGACTGGAATGGACAACTACATCATGGTTACTGAAAGCAAGTTCAAGTACACTCAATCTGATTGGTGCTTTGTTAATTATTTTTCCATCTTATCTTGTATTCATCTCACCTTACTATAAAGGTGATCCATATTTTTATAGTTGCATGTATTATGTGTGGAACTTGTCTGGTGTGCATGAGCTATTTTGTTTTAGAAATTTTGACTGAGAATGGGCAGAAAAAATGCACCTTTAAATAAGCCATATTTCCACTTTTTTTTTTATAAACATTTTGGCTTTGAATTTAAAGACACAAGTACTTACCAGTTGATTGAGCATTAGTAGGTTATGGCATTAGTATCTAAAAAAAATTTTTGTGAAGTATTTATGAAACACTAAAGAGGATTTGTCTGAATATATTGAGTATTTGTTTTGAATAGTCCATGTGCAAAGTGACTTTTTCATGTTAAAATTAAAAATACTTTTCTTCATCTCAAAAATCACAAATTTCATTAGTGTAATTTCTAAAATCTCCTAAATATGTTTCAAATATTTGTTTTCAGTAAAACTTTATATCTTATCTGTTATTTTCTCTACCCTAACTGTATACAAGATTGGTCAATTTGACCGACCTCGTAACCACCAAAAAAAAAAATATAAATAAATCTAAATTACCCTCTTTTTATTTCTACAATGACTTCAAATTGTAACATGTAATA
>NW_013669679.1:60207-67092 GCF_000517525.1 Limulus polyphemus
ATAATTAAATTTTATTGTTTTATTGCCCTTGGATACCCTTTGAACCTTGTATAAGTACTATTCATGCCATTATAAGTTGTAAATCACTTGGGAAACATGCAGCTCATGTTATGCTATCAAATTACATTACCCACAAGCTAATCTGAGCTGCTCACATGCATGCCTCATGAAATATATTTATGATATTATTATTATTTATTTTATGTAATCTAACCATAACTAATCTAAAGATATTCCTATTTTTACATTTTAGCTACTTTTATAATAATAAATAAAGAATAAACATGATTAATAAGAAATAAAGTACTTACCCGTGTCTTCTTTCTTTTTCGGTCTATGACACTTAACCCTACTTTTGTTATACTGATCATAGTAATGCATAAAATAATTTTCACTTAATTGAATAATGCACCAAAGAACATAGAATAATAACATGCAGAAAGCAGACAATTTTCTCTAACTATCACAGTTTTTCTGGCTTTCTAACTGTTCATCACGAGCCATTACAAATTCATCTAAACTAGTTGTTATCTTTCCCATGGGAACGAAGCTTGTACTAAAAGATAAATTGACAATTCTCTTTTCAGAACACAATGTAGTATAATACTTCATTTGATATATGAAAACCTTGGCTTTCTGTTGGTTATAGGTAATATAGAATTAAATGTAAGCGAGAACTATTAACAAATCCTGAAAGAGAGGATGTGACAGATGGGTGTGGCAAGAGGGTTCTGATTTTCTATGTGATAGCTCTGTAACCAAACAAATTGGAGGCTATAAAAGTTATAGTTTGTGTGAGCAATAACGATTTTATAGTGAGTAATTTACATTTAATTTCGTAGTTATTATAAGGGTGGTTGATAAAACGGAGAAGATACCTAGAGAAAATGTGTCACACTAGGGAAAATTCAGGATTTTTTCAAATATTGCCTTATAAGATTAAGAACTTAAAACTTATACACTAATAAAATATGGATTGTTAGCAATGATTTTATGCTATAATAATTGGTATGACATAAACAAAAAGTAGTTTAATAAAAGTTTGTATTTAAGCCACTAAAAACTCATGACATGCGCAGTAAATGATACCCGGGCAGTTAGGGTTAAGGATTTAATAACAAAAGAAAGAAGGAAGGGGAACATTGTCCTTTATATAATATTGGCTTTCTTAACAGCTAGTAATTCTAATGATGGAATTGTCCTGCTTTTGTATGAAGGACAAATAAATTGATAATCTACAATAGCTGTCATCAATAATAATATTCTTGGTATCAGAAAAACCATCGTAGTTTTAAATGTGCATCTCATCTGTACATTAGTGTCAAAATTTATAATATTCATGTCAAACTTTTCCTTGCCCGAAACTTTACTCTCTTCTGCTATTGTCTGTCTGCTGTTTTTGCTCGTCTCATACTGTTTATATCTTTATCACATAATCGTCTGCTCGCCGTCTATATTCTCAACATCAGTGTATCGCACGTGACATTCGATAGTCTCTACATCAATGAATTATTAACAAAACTTCCTATAATCGTCTGCTTTTAACTCTTAATATAAAACAATAATAAAGTATTCATTCACAAAAATAAATTAATCAATAATATCTAAATTAAACAGTCGTATATATTATGCCAGAGAAGGTAAGCTCTTTTTTGACAAAATTACACAACTTGCGATTAGAAATATAGTGTGTAATTTATTAAATAAAGTAATAATTCATAGTTTTTTTTAATAAGCTCTGCACAGTTGGTTAGGTTTTCTAATTCATATTTTGTTAATCATGCGAATGTATTTTATAGGATTAACACTTCAGACTTGAAAAACGTGGTGTACATAAAAAAAAGTAATGTTTTTAGGTGACTACATTTTATGCATTGTATTGAGGCTTTTATGTTAAATAAGGTTTTTCTTACACTATCTTGTTGCTAAACTACACAATATTTTCTGCTGTGTACAGGTTGTCAGGCAAAAACTTTTCTATTATAGGTTTGTTCATCTCCAAAATGCTTATTGTTTTCAGTATTTTTATCGATTTAAAAACTCGTTCATTTTTATAAAGGTATCATTTTCTTTTATAACCTTGTCAGATTTAAAACTGAGAGTCTAAACAATGAAATTCATAGATTTTTGTTATTTATGATCAGATGATTAGAGAACATTATCTTGATCCTCCTAGCCTCCTCTTCGATCAGTGGCATCAGATGCAACACTTATGTGTGATGGTAAGACTAATGGTCATACAGGTAGGTTACAGAAGAGTTCTTTTGTAGAGGGAACACCTATCATTCCCACAGATTCTACAGGAAACACCTCGAGCAAAGTTTTGGGAGAAACTGATACTTCAAAATCTAGCAATTCTCACCCTGTATCCATTCTGGCTAGTAAACTTGACCCTCTCAGGAGAAACAGCAGTTACAGGTATTTTCAATGTCAAAAGAGTAGTTACATTTTCACTATGTTTGTTTGTTGTTGTTTTTTTTTGTTTGTGTGATTCATTTTATGGCAAGGTCAGCAATTGACAAATGTTTTATTTATAATGTAATGAAAACAGTTCAGATATATGCTTTTCTTTTGGTTGCAGTGACAGGTCAACTTATCCTGTTTTGTATTAATCAAAGTTTGAAAACTGTCAAGGGATCCACTAAATGACTTTATAATTTCAAAATTAAATATATTACTGACATATTAGTAAATTATTTATGACATTTCATGTGAAATAATAATAATGCTTTGTATATATATTGTTTTGAAATGTGGGAAGGGTGCAGAAAAAACCCGTTACAGCAAAGGAAAGCTGACTCGTAAAGCTTTGTAGCAAAATGTTAAATAGAGCTATTTTCATTAGACATATCCAGTTTTTAGTCGGACAATGTCCAATCGCTATTTTAAGTCCTGATTGTGAGGAAACAAGATTTTTCCAATGACATGTTAATTTTGAAAAGAAAAATGTACCATATTTTGAAGGTATGTCATACAGTTAACTTGTAAGTTTAAAAATATAAATTATTAGTTTCACTATAGTAGTTTATTAATGCTGTAATGAAGTGGGACGTATTTATTAGTTCTTTTTTTGTGAAAATGTTCTAACTCGTGAAAGTTAATCAGCTTTTAAATGTGATTTCCATTTGTACATTAGTGATTTAGCAGAGAAAAAGGACCCACTGTCAGCTTTAGTAAAAGGAGGAGGTTCCAAAAGGAATGCACTCCTTAAATGGTGCCAGAACAAGACCATAGGGTACAAGGTAAACATTGAAGTTTGTGACGTCTAAATTTTCAGCGTATATACGTTTGTTATTCTAGCCATTTATTAACATATCACCAGTAAATACTACTTGAATTACATTTTCTGTAGTATATGTAACAAAAAGTATATTTTAAAGTGCTATTTGCTAACGAATTGTAGGACCTGTCTTTCCTGATGTACAGTGCTGCTTTCCCCAAGTTTTTTAGAACCAGTGTTTGATCAGTTTCCTAATTACTCTAAAAATACTATAACACAAGCTAGTTTTGAAGCCCAGTTGTTACCTATTTGTAAATGTTTAAGAAATTCAGAATTACTCTACATTACAATTTATATTTTTTCTATTCTTGTACAAAAGTTCGTTACATTATATTAAAACATTTTTGGAGCATTACCTTGTTGTTAGTCTCATGTTGCAATATTCAAAATCTCTCTATCTGACAACCATGCATTTTGAGAACATCCCTGCAGCATAACTTTCATTGCTAATGGTTCAATAGTAAGGCTGCCATGTCTAAAGCACACCACTCCTCCATGTATGCTTTCCATTATGTATCTAGTGTAGGAGAACAACAGTTTTCCAGTACTTGTCTAAACAGTTTAATGGTACAGAAATCCATAAGCACAGCGTCCAGTAATTTGACCAGTAGGGAAGTGCATGAATATCCATTTCATTCTCTAGCTGCTTGAGGTATGGGATGGTTGAACAAGTATGTAGTGGAAGCAACTTGTGTACATGTGACTTGTTTTGCTTTTCCAGATAGAGATCCTTCTTGATTATGTTTTAACTGTTGCCTGGGGCACATGAACATCTTTTACCACTGACCTTTGTGTTTGTAACCATTATTACTTGATCATTCACTGACTGTAACTGAACCATAATTATATGACTGTAACTCAACCATTATTACTTGATAATTCACTGACTGTAACTCAACCATTATTACTTGATCAATCACTGACTGTAACTCAACCATTATAAACTTGATAATTCACTGACTGTAACTGAACCATAACAACTCCATAATTATATGACTGTAACTCAACCATAATTACTTGTAACAAGTGAGAATCCAATTACTTGATAATCATCTGACTAACTCAACCATTATTACTTGATAATTCACTGACTGTAACTCTTTGTAACTAAATCTTTAGTAGATTTGTACATGATTGTATGTACTTAACTGAACAATAACTTGATAACCACCTGACTGTAACTCAAACATAGTAATCATATTATAA
This sequence comes from Limulus polyphemus, assembly GCF_000517525.1. Lineage (NCBI taxonomy): Eukaryota > Metazoa > Arthropoda > Merostomata > Xiphosura > Limulidae > Limulus > Limulus polyphemus. The sequence goes on from NW_013669679.1 coordinate 64,694, forward strand.
TTACCTGACTAACTCAACCATAACTGTATAATCATCTGACTAACTCAACCATAATTACTTGATAACCACCTGACTGTAACTCAAACATAGTAATCATATTATAATTACCTGACTAATTCAACCATAACTGTATAACCATGTGACTGTAACTCAACCATAATTACTTGATAACAACCTGACTGTAACTCAAACATAGTAATCATATTATAATTAACTGACTAACTCAACCATAATTACTTGATAATCATCTGACTAACTCAACCATAATTACTTGATAATCATCTGATTAACTCAACCATAATTACTTGATAATTCACTGACTGTAACCGAACCATAATAACTCCATAATTATATGACTGTAGCTCAATCATAATTACTTGATAACAATCTGACTAACTCAACCATTTAGAAATATCTACTTTCAAATCAGTAAACATTTGTTTTGAGCTAAGTCATCACTGACTCTTGAGCTTAAGCTGTAGTTACATCAAATACATCTAATAAATAAAACATTTAGAAAGATTCTTTTTAATATTTTATTTCAATGAGTTGAACTAAAATAGGCTACGTGTTAGACATGAATGTTACTGTATGTATAGGTACAGGAACAATTAGTTATATATAATGTAATAAAACACCGTAGCCGAGTTTTATACAGTTTCCCTTCTTCAAACGATACAGTTAATATGTCTTGCAGTAGTGTCTGTGTTAAAATGTAAGTGTAGTCATTAAAGAAATGGTTTGAGAAATCTTAATCTTATAAGTACAATGAATAAGAAACCTCACACTGTGACATCTTTCTGATGTACTATCTAAAAGAAAGATTTGGTTTATAGCTTGGCATCTGTACCATCATGGATGGTCTCCAAGTAGTTAGTGTGTATGTGCAGAGTTTGTGAAACATACATCAGATGTACGTAAAGTTGAAATGTCATATCGAAAAATTGTATAAGTTATTCCCATTAGCAGCTGGTGTCATAGATCATGTCAAAATCTTGTTCTTTTCGTGATACACAAGGAACATGGTGTAGTCGTCAAACTGGGTATTTCCTCACTTCTGTTAAGTTGCTGTTTTTGTTTTGCTGTGTCAGCCTTTATTTGACGAGAGTTTAAATCATATCATCTATTCAGAACATCTGTCATTTTTCCTACTTAAGTAGATAATACAGTAATGTTGTTTGTACTTTTACCTGAGAAAGAACAGCACACCTGTTACTGTCGATCTTCCTTTGTAACCTGTCAGCTACTACTTTCTCACCACCAGCTGTTACAGTTTAATCACTGTTTTTGTTTCTTCTTCTAGAACATTGACATCACCAACTTCAGCAGTAGCTGGAATGATGGCCTTGCTTTTTGTGCTATTCTACACACCTACCTACCTGATTTAATTCCTTATAATGATCTGGATAATAAGGATAAAGTAGGTGTCTAATAAGTATTTTAAAATATGTTTTCAAACTTTTACGCTTACTATAAAAAAAATGATGCATGATTCTGATAAACAGGTTAAGCAAACTGGTTGTTTTGAAAGAATGTGTATTTGGGTTTTAATTCGGAATAAAATACCTACATTATAGTAACGCACACGATCACTGACCACTTAACAACTTTAGCACCTTAATTTGGGAATTATCAAAAACTGTAGATGTTCTGTGACATAATTTTTTACCTGTTTATGTAATGTATTACTGAAACATTTAATTAGGTTAATAATAAGTTATTACTTCCTGTATCCTTTCGATTATAGATTATAGTAACGCACACGATCACTGACCACTAAACAACTTTAGCACCTTAATTTGGGAATTATAAAAGACTTTAGATGTTCTGTGACATAATTTTTTACCTGTTTATGTAATGTATTACTGAAACATTTAATTAGGTTAATAATAAGTTATTACTTCCTGTATCCTTTCGACAGATAACTACAATCATGGTACGTGTTTCACTGAATGATTACTTTATAAAGAGTAAAAAAAAGGATCAATTGATCTATCCGTAAAACATTTGATTAAAAGCACTTGTTGTATATTTTACTGTAATAATTTTTTCATCTCAAACTTATTTAAAAAAGCAATTCACTCTTTCTTTAAAGTTTTTTTTGTTTGTTTGTATAGAAACTGTGGTATAACTAGATTGAATGTATATATATTGTATGCCTCCAGGTGATTCAACTGCAATTCTGAGGGCGTATAATGCTAAAAAACAAATTAGATTTTCACTCTTGTTAATAAACAAATATACTGTGCCCTAGAGTTGGAAATGTACAGAAACTAGTACAGATTGACTGAAATTATATACTGTATTCTAGAGTCAGAAACGTACAGTAAGTAGTACAGGTTGACTGAAATTATATACTGTATTCTAGAGTCAGAAACGTACAGTAAGTAGTACAGATT
>NW_013669679.1:67926-89597 GCF_000517525.1 Limulus polyphemus
ACATAAAGTATGTACTGCATTCTGAGATCTGTCTGTGTTGATTCAATAAACCTGTTTGTTTTTTCATTGTAAAAACAGATAAATGGATTAAATATTTGAAACTTTAGAAAACGTTCTACAGCTTATGTAATAGCTTCTACAAATAAAATGTTTTATATGTGATATTTGTGTGAATTCATAGCTTTGAAATTTTGAAACGATTTCATTGCAATATGTTTTTTAAGAAACAAAATATCAACCTTTGTTGTAGGTTTTACTTGACAGATCTTCGTATCTCTCTACAATTGTGTAAAATGTTCTTATTTTATTTTATAAGACAGTAAATTTTACCTTTGATTTTAATTCAGAAATACTGCATGTAATTTCACTGTTTATCACCACTGCTGTGATTTTCTCTACCCATGCTGATGATGTCTTCAAATTTTCAAGCCCTTGAAAAGAAAGATATCCATTATAAATCAGTTTAAAAAGACTTCAGAATGTGAAATTACTAATCATAGAATTTTCTGAGCAAGTAATCTTTCATTTTTTATTCATCCCTTCCAATTAAAACAAATTTAGCATTTTTTATTGATTTCTTCTAAAACAATGCCTGTGTGTGTGTGCGTGCTTAAATATCTGAGAATTATTAGTGCCTGTTTAAAGCTTGTATAGTCTGAAAAGGCTAATATTTTTTTAACTTTGCCTAATTTAAGATATATTTCATTTACCTGTTTGTAAAGTATGCTTTATAATGAAGATTAATAATAGGATTAATTTTTTGCTTACAGGTAATCTTTTTTTTTTCAAATTATTTCTAAGTTTTCATTTGGCTTTTATTATCACTGTCATCATTTATTTTACAGAAAAGAAACTTCACCATAGCTTTCAAGGCAGCTGAATCTGTGGGAATTTCTACAACACTGGTAGGTTCTTTACCATTGTAATTTATGTGAGATTTGTCAGAGTTCAATTTAAGAACGTAACTCGACCACATAGTTTCATTGTTATGTCTCGTCACACACAGACAACCAATCTCCAGATCATGTTTAGCCTGTGTAAGGTGTTATGTACCATAATAACTGATATCTTATAAATGACTGATGTAAATAGTGTCTCGACCAAGGTTTTGTGTGTTACACACCAAGCCAGTGAACTCTTGTTTTGAACAAAGTGGCAACATGTGCTCAAGATGCTATTATATTTTTTTTACTGGAAACCCATATAGAGCCAGTCATGGAAGATTGGTAAAGAAATTATCCATCAATATATATAAAAGCCAAGTGTCGGTTGGTCATGCTCGATTTCTCCAAAATTCATGAGTAACACGACTCTGATTCCACTTTTTTTTCTTGTATAACATTTCTTCTTTTGATTGCCTGTTTCCATTTTAGTTGAATTTAATCACTAACATAGGTGTAAATAGCTCCAAAATTTCAGCACTTTTTCTGCTATATAAAAGCTTGTCAAGGAGAGAGTTCCCAGGACCAGATCAGGCCTGTCATATGTGTGATACCACATCAATATGACGTCAATCTAGGTAGGATCTGAATAGGATAGTGGGAAGACTCCCGTGGAAAAAAAAAGTAAAAAATTAGTGCAAATCTGTGCTTGGAAATTATTACAAAAAGCCTTTGTTAAAACAGGCTGAAGATACCAATTATCTGTAGGGAAGAGGATGACTTTTCCTCAGAAGAAAAAGAGCAGGTTGTATGCAATCACATGGTCATTGTATATTTTAATCTTTTATCCAAAGGTGCCAATATGTAGCATGTTTTACATTCTTTAGATAAAGTAGATATTGCTCATGATAGGCTCTCGTTTCCAGATGCTAGAAGGCCCTTTATTTTTCTTATGTCTGTTTATGGGCAGCAAAGTTGCAAATGCATATTGGAGGATTCAAATTTGGTAGGCTTTGGTTTCCTGTCATTTTTGACAGGCTTTTATGCTAGCCTTATTATAATGTAATGTTACACAGACATCAATCTAAAGATCGTGTTTCACTGGTATAGGGCTTTAAATACCATAAGAGCTTAGTTTTTCATAGGTTGAAGTTTTCATATTGAGAATGTTTCTGGAAGATTTTAACTGGTTAGAATTGGGTATTTTGTTCTAGATACTTTCATGTGTAATAAAAAAAAGTTACAAAGTTTTTGTTTTTTGAAATAAAAATATTGCAAAATAGGTTCTAGTTGTTAGTTTTAGAAAAAATAGATTTAAGAAAGAAACCATGTTCAACATGATTACATTAGTCCCAGGCTTTGTAGCTCAAAAATAGATTTAAGGAAGAAACCATGTTCAACATGATTACATTAGTCCCAGGTTTTGTAGCTCAAAAATAGATTTAAGAAAGAAACCATGTTCAACATGATTAAATTAGTCCCAGGTTTTGTAGCTCAAAAATAGATTTAAGGAAAAAAATCATGTTCAACATGATTAAATTAGTCCCATGTTTTGTAGCTCAAAATAGATTTAAGGAAGAAATCATGTTCAACATGATTACATTAGTCCCAGGTTTTGTAGCTCAAAAATAGATTTAAGGAAGAAACCATATTCAACATGATTACATTAGTCCCAGGTTTTGTAGCTCAAAAATATATTTAAGGAAAAAAATCATGTTCAACATGATTAAATTAGTCCCAGGTTTTGTAGCTCAAAAATAGATTTAAGGAAGAAACCATGTCCAACACGATTAAATTAGTCCCAGGTTTTGTAGCTCAAAAATAGATTTAAGGAAGAAACCATGTTCAACACGATTAAATTAGTCCCAGGTTTTGTAGCTCAAAAATAGATTTAAGGAAGAAACCATGTTCAACAAAACTGACTGGGTTCGTAATCTGTCTGCTGTAATAAAAAAGTACTGTTTACAAAATTCATGGCCATTAACAGAGTCATGACAGTGTAATTCCAGTGAAACTGTGACAGGTTTGCTTTTTGGTTATAAATTTGTTTTTGTCCAAAGAACTGACTCTTAAAGTTTCTGAGAATAGTTGGTGCTCAGAACAAAAAGGTCAATAAACTGAGACAAGTGTAAACTATCAACGAAAGGCTTAGCTCAGGATTCAGTAAAGGAATATCATTCTAAGGTTGGATTGGATATCATCCACATCCTAAAGCTGGATTGAATATCATCCACGTTCTAAAGCTGGATTGGATATCATCCACGTCCTGAAGCTGGATTGGATATCATTCACATTCTAAAGCTGGACTTGGATACATCTACATCCTGAAGTTGGATTGGATATCATCTACGTCCTGAAGCTGGATTTGATATCATCCACGTTCTAAAGCTGGATTGGATATCATTCACATTCCAAAGCTGGACTGGATATCATCCACATCCTAAAGCTGGACTGGATATCATCCACATCCTGAAGCTGGACTGGATATCATCCACATCCTGAAGCTGGATTGGATATGAAATACTAACATACCAACATAAAATACCAGAAATTAAAAACTCAAACTTCAGTTATGTAAGTAGGTCATGATTGGTTCACTTTCACTACTTAGTTGAGTGTAAGTAAGGTCAAAAGGAAGTGTAAAGGTCACCTCTACATTCCAAAACAGGACATTTATAATCACCTTATGTCAATTAGCAAAACTAATTAACATTACTAATTCACTGAAATATTTTAAAACTACTTCATCCAGGTATTGTTGATGTCAGGTGTGGGGAATATTAACCTTAAAGTTATTCAACTTTCCACCAGGAGGCAATACAAAAAATGACTAGCCAATCAAAAACTGTCTGAAACTTTGTTAAACATTAATTATAGAACTTACCATGTTATAATACGAGTAAATATTTCCTGAAGGTTTTAGAAATACAAGTTATAAAAATTATTGAATCTGTATTTATGTAGTTAGAATAATTTTTGTTGTGATTTATTGCGAGTAGAGAAATAACAGCCGAGAAATGAATTAACTTGCTATTAGGGAAATTATCTTCAAATTCAATGGTTCATCAAAATTATCTAAAATTATTATATAGATTTAAATAGTCCAAATAATTATACCATTAGGAATACTAACTCCTCATCTCCATCATTCAGCAAAGTTAAATCTACTGAATAAGATATTAAACACCATTATTTTCTTACTGACTTGCACATTGTAATGCCAACAGAAATATAACTCAGTTAAAATCCACAGATAGTTTCACCATGTGCTTTTATAACAGTTTATTTACCACTAGAGGGCAGTAATAGTGATTAGTTAAAATTGGGGGAAACTGAGTATCTTAAATAGATTATTCAGTGATCTTCATGTTACACAGTTAAATAAGATAGGTTTTTTTTTCTCTTGTTATAGTGTATGTGTGTGTGTAAGAAATAATATGTTAACATTAATAACTCAAACACCATATGATTTATTTGACAATGACTGAAATGTTTAGATATGGTTATTTCCAATAATATCACGATAAATTATAAATACGCACTAACCTACTGTAGTATGGCCTGTATTTTTTTTATATCTTCAATTATTCTTAAACTACACAGCATGTTTTAATGATTTTAAAAATCGTAATCATGCAAATCCTGTTAATTTAAATGTTCCACCAGTTGTTCTAGGTTACTCCATCAAACTTCCAATTTGTCTGTAGATGATCAAATACTTGGTAGTGATTAATAATACTGATGATTTAATCTTGCAGTTAATTTGTTTCTGAGATGTGGGTCTTGTTTTTCCTTTTGTTGCAGAACCTTAATGAACTGATCTCTTTAGAAAGGCCCGATTGGCAGTCCATCATGGCATATGTTACGTCTCTGTACAAGCACTTTGAAACTTAGAATTGTTAATTACCTGTGCAAGCTGTGGGACCAATCCTGATGAAGAGTTTCTTGTGTTGGACTTCCTTACAACAATGAAGACTTAATTTTTTTGGAGTTGAATATGAATGATTTTTTTTTGTTTCAACTGCCAACTGCGTTCACCCACTGTTTTAAGTCCTTTTTTTTTTATGTATGTGTATACTGACGTTTTCCAAGATCATCACAGTAATGGAAAGTTTGAAACGTGTTAAGTGCCATTTTATTAAGGTGTTTATGATGAAAAATAGTGTTACTGTTGCCCTTAAAACTTCTTTACTCTGTAAAAGAAACGGAGAAACAACAGTGTGAAATCTGTTTACGTGATATATGTAAGCACAGTTGATACAAGTATTGTGTAACTTCCTAGCATGGATGAGTTATGATACCCAAGGTACGGATAGCAAAATACGTGTGAAAAATAGCTTTTTGTTAATTTAAACGGTTCATTAGAACAAACTTAAAAGGCAAAACTTATCGATAACTAAGATTTGACCACATAAATATAATCTGGGCTAAACGTATAAAGTGGGTGTTTGGAACTGAAAAGTGTAAGATTTGTGATAAGCTGTTGCCAGTGATTAAAGCCTACTAATTAGAGAAATACGTACATTTACCATTCACTGGATGAGTGTAAACTGCAGATGTGGATGTCCAATAGTCAAAAAGTGGGTGACCTCACAATGGTCATTAAAGCTTAAACTGATCAGTTTCCCATCATTCCTAGTCACAACACGGATTTTTCTGTTCAGTTCTATGGTTTTAGTTGATTTCCCACTACAAGTTGACCTGGGGGGAGGTTAGATGAAAGAGTCCAAAAATAGGGTAACCGCTTGCTTGTTACTCGAGAGGAAGGAAATCCCAAATGTTATAAATTAAAACGTACATGCATGGCATCAGTCTTGAGAAAAGTATGGCTGCCCAAAACTACAGATTTCTTTTTTAAATTTATCTTATTGGTTTGTTACATTACAAGCTGAAATGTCCATAAGTTGGTAATGCCCTGAAGTTCAAGGGGGGGAAGTTGTTATATACATATGGTAGAGTAAGACACAACTATTTATTTTTGTTTCAAAAGGAAATTGATCATTCAAGAAACATCTTTTTTGGTAAATATATATGTTTTGGGGACTTGATTGTCAGATGTAAGCCGCGATAAATTATGTCATTGTTTCTTAGTTTGTAGAATATGTGAAAGTCTCCAGTACTTAGAAATATTGGGCAAGTCTATACGTACATAGGTGGAATATTTTCATCCGTGAACTCTATGTGGTCACTAGTGATGGTAGTTCCGCGTGGTTGGTGTATATCGTGATCAGTATTACATACCAGTATTATCAAAACAAGGTCAGTGGATTCTACTTCACTGACTTATCTTCATCGGACGGAGAAACGGTGCGATAAGTCGTACCGAATTATTTGTGAAAGCTATGCACTAAATAAAAGGTTTTTAACGTGTTAAACAGCTTGATGATTTACGAAAGCGACCCCCTCGACTAGGAGGGGTTTTGTTGGTGCGTGATTTCAGTAGTCTCTACTCAAAATGATATCACTCGCTCGATGTTTTGTATTCTTAAACATCGAAGTTAGCTTTACTTTTTAAACTATTAATGAAATAACAGCATTGTTGAATGCTTCTCATCGGTTTATTCTTCGTATTCTTGCACATGAACAAAATAATGCTGTGGATTATTGTTGGAAAATTGTATTTTTTTTGGCAACCTGTTAATATTTTCGAGTATGTAAATATTTAAATCAGTAATAAAGCTTCTTAATTTGAATATAAAAAAAAAATGGATCCTGCTTAAAAAAGTTTTAATTTATGTCTTCTGTTTACAAAAAGCACACTGGAAACCAAAGGAAAGGTGTAATATTATCATTTATTTTATTTTATTTAAAATTTAACCTATTATGTAAAAGAACTTAAGAATATAATAAGTTATAAGAAAACCCCTCTTAAGGTTTAGTGTTATAATTTAAACCAATGTTCTTCTCCCATCTCGTCCAATTGCAGGGCATTCATCTGTTAAAAACAGTAAGAAATGATATCTAATTAGTGTTATAATTTAAACCAATGTTCTTCACCCATCTCGTCCAATTGCAGGACATTCATCTGTTAAAAACAGTAAGAAATGATATCTAATTGGTTAACTCCAAGTTTTTTACGTGATGCATTTCTCTGTGAGTTAATTGGTTGTGCTTTTCTTAGACAGTTGCTAGTAATGGTTTCAAAACCACAGTTACATTTCGTTGTAATCAAGACCATAATGATGGTTAACTGGTATTTCAGCTCTTGCTGTGTTTTTATGTGTCTTAAACGTTTGTTTAAAGTTAAAGTGAAGAGAAGAATAAAAAAACACATTTTGTAGCTGACAAACTCTGTGATGGTGCTTGATGCCTAATGAAACAGCTGTGCACACCAAAATAATTTGATCCAACCTCCCGCTTGGGGATTGGCCATGTAGTCTTATCAAGTTGGCAATCTGTCAGATTAACGTGCAAAAGAAAACTATGCGTTCTGAGCCATTAATGAAGAGCTCTGACTACCAGGTTTGGCCTGATCATGTCCAATGTTGTTCGTCTGTTTAGTTCAAGCAGCTGCACAACTTAAAGTTGGATAATAGTCCTTTTTTACTTAGTAATACTAGTCACCAGTCCTGTAATACTTGTCATCAGTCCTGTAATACTAGTTGTAATGTAATACTTGTCATCAGTCCTAGGACTGGTGACTAGTATTATAGGACTGGTGACTAGTATTAAAGGACTGATGACTAGTATTACAGGACTGATGACTAGTATTACAGGACTGATGACTAGTATTACAGGACTGATGACAAGTACAGTTTGAGATTTTCCTAAAGGTCCCCCCCACCCCCATCCTTATTTTTTTAATGGTGGTAGTAGCTTTACGATACAGCTTCCATACGTTGTATAAGGCTGGCCCCAGAGTAGTATACCAAATGTAAAATGTATACAAGTATGGCGCCCAGATGGACAATGGATAAACGAGTCTTTATGCTGAAAATCAAATGGTATCCAGAGTTTATAGTGCACACTGGGAGGATTTAGACGTTTTGGCAGTAAAGTAAGGAGGAGAAGGGGGGACGACCTTTACTCTCAAGATCATAATAATAAGTGTTTCAGTCAACGTTTCGCCATTGCGGCTTCATGAGGGTTAGTAGTACAGGAATTGTTCTGGTACGACTAACCCTGATGGAGCCGAATTAACGAGTTATTATTATTTTTGTTAATCTGGAAAGTAATGGCAATTTTTTTATCCACATAGAAGATACTTAGTGGGGAGGCAACTAACTTTTGGGTCACCGTGTTGTTGAGCAGTGTTTAAATAATTGTGGACCTTTTATCAGTATTTGTATGTGCCATAAAAGGAAACAAACGGAAGAAGCAACAGTGGTTGAAGTGTAATTCTGCAGTAAAGTTGTGTAAAAGCATAACATACGTTAAAAGGTGTAATTTTTGTATGTGGAAGAAACAAAACATAAATAATCCAAGTGAACAACAACAACAACAAAAAAACTTTATTGATGATGTAGATCCTTCGTTATATTTTCAGCGGGGAGAAACTTGACTAGCTAGAGATTTGTTTAATGGTTCTTTGGATTATAATGCTTTCTTTATATATGTATAGATACATTTTCGATCGTTTCTAACTTCTTTTTTTATGTCTTATTTTAAACAACCTTGTTAAAATGAGTAGTAGAGATGTAAAATACATCTGAGCTGTCCCCCTCCCCCGTGGCTCAGCGGTAAATCTGAAGGATTATAATGCCAAAAATCGAGTTTCGATACCCGTGATGGGCACAGCATAGATAGCCCATTGTGTAGCCCTGTGTCTAGCAAGAAACGAGAAAAATACGTTATCAATTAAAAAAACAGAGAACGCTACGTTAAAATAGCTCTGGTCTTTTTAAGAAAGTACAGTTTTTTTTGTCAGCCCAGACTACGCACTTTAGCTAGTCCTTACTTTAGTTTCAGTGGTGTAATAAATACCTTTGTTAGTCGTGTGTGAGAGAGAGAGGTATGGTTAAATATGCAAGAGACATTTGAATTATTTTATTAGTTATTTATCCGTCTACAGAGCTTCTCAGTCACTGTAAAAATTGTTATTATGTGACGGTGTGTGAATAAAGACTGATTTGTTTGCTGTGTGTTGTTTGATTAGTAATTTCCAACAGAAGTTTTCATTCCATAAACCGATGATTGGTCAAGCCAAGGAAACGGTTATGTATTTAGTATGTTAACGTTCGCGTGCTGTCGCCACGAGAGAATCGAACTAGAGTATTAAACCTAGCCCAGGATTGGGTGAAACTTGTGATACACGAACCTGAGAACTTATAACAGACATACCATTTAGAATCGAACTAGAGTATTAAACCTAGCCCAGGATTGGGTGAAACTTGTGATACACGAACCTGAGAACTTATAACAGACATACCTTTGTGTAGCGTTGCGTGTAGTAACAAACAAACACGATCCTCTGGTAGCTCGGTGGTAAGTCTCGTGGCTTACAACGCTAACATTCGGGATTCGATACCTGCGATTAACAGAACTCAAACAGCCCATTGTGCTTAATGAATAGACACAAACTTGTCGTAGTTAACTTTGTGTATGTGTGTGTTACTTAACTAGAGAACATTGTGTTATCCAGTGAGGATTTGTAAACTTTAAATAATATCTTGAAGAGAGTTAGGTAATGATGTTGTGGCTAGAGAAATTCCCAGACAAATATGATCGCTGATTTTTCAACTTATCCATATCTAACTGAAAACTCAACTGTATTTATAATATTCTAATTGATTTTAAGTAAAAATTGTAATAAAAATGACTGTCACCGAGTTGTAAATTACGTTAATTTTGAGTTACTGTAGAGGAATTGATCACAAGTATGTCAGATTGTATCGTGGTTTAAACGTAATTTCACATTTGTAATCCTCCAGTTTGTATTGAAATCAACGTAATATTTGAAATTAGAGACTTGGTTAGAAAAGCGGGAGGTTTAAATTTGATTGGTGGGTCGATGTATTTGACGTTTTCTTAGAAACTGATTTCGGCTTTCAATTGTTTACCCAGAATGCAGCGTGTCATATAACCTGGAGCCCGACATGGCCAGGTGATTAGGATGCTCCACTCGCACTCTGAGGGTCGCGGGTTCGAATCCCCGTCCCACCAAACATGTTCGCTCTTTCAGCCATGGGGGTGTTATAATGTGATGGTCAATCCCATTAATCGTGGGTAAAAAAAAAAGAGTAGCCCAAGAGTTGGCGGTGATGACTAGCTGCCTTCTCTCTAGTCTTACACTGCTAAATTAGGGACGGCTAGCGCAGATAGCTCTCAACAAACCAAACTGTATTGCCCGGGCTGGTCCTTCAATGCTCATCCACCTGTGAGAAAAAATCGTATGTACGTTGATGATGATGGACATTTAATATTTTACGTCTGTTCACGTGTTTATATTGTTTAGTTGAACACGTGTGAATGTTTTGTTTTTACTTAAATTGAAGTACTGCTTCTTTAATTACAATTTCACTTTTTACTGTATTCTGGAACTGAACACTGCCCAGTGGCTAGCGTGGTGGACTGTGGTTCGAGTTCCGTTGCCGCGAGAAAACAAAACTCCACAGTTTAATAATAAGATAACCTAATATTGTGTTTATTAGATAGTAAAAAAAAAACGAGTAAGCGGAACTCACTGTAAGAAGTCTTGGTGCTAGAGAAACTAGTTTCGACACATTCATGTGTACCTTTCAGTCTCACGTCGTCAGAAGAGACAGCCTCCCAGTGGCACAGCGGTATGGCTGTGGACTTACACTGCTGTAAACCGGGTTTCGATACCCATGGCGGGCAGAGCACAGATAGCCCTTTGTGTAGCTTTAGTCTTAACTACAAACAAACAGAAGAGACTGTGTCTAAGTAGGGCATGATTAAAGAAACAGTTTTCATCGGAACACCTAACATAGTAATAGCATGGGTATTTAGTTTTCAGGTTTTTTTTTATGGATTATTCTACTTAGAAACGACAACGGAAAACTATATACTCTAAACATTTGTTTAATATTCTTAGCTCCTGTTTCAAAAAGGTTTTCATTTCTTGATATTATAAACGCTCTGTAAAACAAGGTTTTAAACAGTTTTTTTTATTAAACTAAAGAAGTGTGAATATAGTTCAGTGGAAATGGGTTTATGACACACGTTTGTTGTAACTATGGCCTAGTTATTTAAGACACGGACATCATCTGAGAACGAGGGTTTGTCATTATGTTGATTTTGAACAGTAAACTTTATATTGTGATGTTTATCATTAAAAGACTGGAGTAATTCCTTAACCGACTCAACATTGTTCAGCACAAAAATAGTATCTCTTATCATCAAAGATATGGATCGTAAAGTATCTTCTAGTAATTAAACTATCCCTGATGCTGAAGGTATGAGTCATAAAGTATCTTCTAGTGATTAAACTATCCCTGATGCTGAAGGTATGGGTCATGTACAATGTTTTGATAAAGTTATCGTTCCTGAACGTAAGAGAGAGAACGTTGTGGTTGAAAACGAGTAGACAACTGTAGAGCCGAACGAATATTTTAAAATCTTATCAATGAAAAGTTAATTTATTATTATAATTTTCTGATATCGTTCGTGTTTAACCTTGTCTAGAGTTTATAAGATTTCTTTTTCGTGAGTAAGAAACTACATTTTTTTCTAAAATTTGAAACCACAGGTATATAAGGACTATTTATCTGTTGACCCTCAAATTACGGACTCGTTTTCATTATACAGTTCAGTGCTGATGGGGACAAGTATATTGTGTGTAGGGATGGGACGAACAGTTGTCTTGGTCGGATATCTGGTTCATCATATCCGATCGGATTTGGTTGGTAGATGTGATCATACATCCTAAAAATGTGGGAGCTACCACTTCATTGTAGTACAGAATAAAACTAGTTATTTCGTCATTCTTTTTTGAAAACTTAATAACGACGTTTCGTTCCGCATGAGTGAGTGAGCGACCGTTGTAGGGGGGGTTAGGGCGCTCGACTCGCAATCTGAGGGTCGCGGGTTCGAATCCCCGTCACACCAAACATGCTCGCCCCTTCAGCCGTGGGGGCGTTATAAAGTGACGGTCAATCCCACTATTCGGTGGTAAAAGAGTGAGTGGTGATGACTAGCTGCCTTCCCTCTAGTCTTACACTGCTAAATTAGGGACGGATAGCGCAGATAGCCCTCGTGTAGCTTTACGTGAAATTCAAAAAACAAAACCGTTGTAAGGAATGCGGCACATGACAGCTTGATGTAGTGCTTTACACTCCTACTAAAATTGTTGCATGGGTTGTAGTTGCCAATACCGTGACCATCTTTGTTAACACAACGGCTGGGCGTGTTGTTTATTTAAACACAGGACGGTTATTTGTACGATTACCAGGGTTTCCTATTCTTTAATACCAATGAATATACTACCGTGTTAAGAAAGAACCAGTGAGCCAGGTGACGCACTATCTATTGTGTGTAACGCACGTGCAAATAATATCACCTCTTTATAATATTGTGAGATAATCCGTTGATATAAATGATAAACGATTACCCTAAAAATCAGTATCTGATAGGATCAGATATTTTTCCCATCCCTAATTCAGTCATATTGATCTGTTTTTGTTTTTCTGTTACAACACTCGGTGTAAAGATCTGATAAAAGACACTGAGTAATTTTACATAGTGTGAGTTACTACAGTATTAACGGCGTTTTTATTACATTTCTTTAAGTAAGTTCTTCGTTATTGCAAACAATCAAGTAACCCATCGAGCCACAAACAATTTAGTGCATAAAATGTTTAGGGGGGGGGGATTGTTTAAGAAGCCGATGGGGGTCCATATGGATGCCATGAACTTCTAAGGTTATTTTATACGAATTGAAAAGGGAAGGACATTTTTCGGTGTGGACACAACACCAGTGTTCAAGTAAATACGATTCTTGTATTGAATTCAGTGGAGTATTTATAAGTATAGTTTAAGATTTCAGATGAAAATAATAATTTATGTTTGTTTTTATTCGAGAGCAGGGCCACATTGGGCTATCTGCTGTTTTCTCTGGGGCTTATAAGGTAAAGAAGGATTTTAACAACGCCATCTTCTCTGTAACTACAAACTGTACCTTAGACAGAAACGGTGGGTGTTGTTTTTTTTGTTCTCATCCCACTTTTTGTGTCTTTTTTTTTAAGTTTTTCACCATCTTACTTCAAAACGCTGGGATTATCATTAGGCCTAGAAAGTTGAAATCCTTGAAAAGTGAGGACAGGCTTCTTTTTGGAGAAGAGCATTTCGTGTGTCAAATTAAAGCTTTTTATACACGTGACATCGGCTTTGCGAAACGTTGCCAAAGTACGTTTATTAGATTGACACTAGATTTACAAGTTTATTTTTGTTCTGAATTCTCCAGCAAGTCTTTAAACATCGAAAACCGAGTGTACAGACATAAACATGGCGTAGGTGTAAAGGAAAGTTTGCTTCTTACGAACAAAATGTGACAAGATGATCCAAGATAAAAAAAAAAAAGTCTTCCTATCACGAAAACCTGACGCATCCTTCTTTAACTGAATTTTAAAACTAAAATTTGTATGTCACATATTTGCATGCTACTCAGGGTGACACCTGGTGAAAGTTTAGTTTCGTCAAATTGGTAAATTGAAACAATACTGTCAGATAATTAAAAATAGACTCATCCTAGTTAGAGATAATTTTAAACTTGATAGTTTACGTATTTACTCCCTAATTAAAAATTTCAAACGTTGATTCACAAAGACGTTGCCCAGTCGTTAATTTGACCATGTGGGTGGGTGGTGTGGCTTTATATACTCTATTCATGAAAGGCTCTGCTACTTCTCTCTGCTGTATTATTTTGGTTAATTAGAGAAGTAGCTCAGCGGGAAGTCTGAGGGCTCGCACCGCTAAAAACCGGGATTCAATAATCGTGATGGGCACAGTACAGTTAGCCCATATTGAAGCTTCTTGTGTAACAACAAACAAAATACTATTTTCTTTTTGTTATTTTATATACACATAAACATTAGGGTTTTGTTTTGCTTTCTACACCCCTCCCCCCCCCGTGGCTCAGTGATAACTCTGTGGGCTTATAACGCTAAAAATTGGGTTTCAATACTCGCGTTGAACAGAGTACAAATAGCCCTTTGTTTAGCTGTGGGCTTAAACAACAAACAAACGAAAGCATCTTTCATAGTTAAAAACTCGAAGTCGAGAAATCGGTTTTCATTGGTCACTCGACGTTGTTTGGGAGGATTAGTTATATCTGAATGTCCTGGTGTAGACTGGTGTAATGTTTTTCTATGGCATTAATATATTTCTCCATTAAGGTGGCTAGCACAGTTTCGTTTGCGATTTCATAGCTTTTTTTGTGTGTGTGTGTGATTTCGATCAGTTTTTATGTATCGGTGAGTTATGTTGATCTTACAAACAAATAGCTTTTTTGATAGTACAATGTATATATATGTGTGTGTATGTTAAAGTTTTTATTGTTTTTCATCAGAGGTGAAAAACCCTCCATAAATACACTGCTCTCCCATCTTTGTTAATAGCGTTCTTTATAGTAAGTGATACTTTTAGCATAAATTATTTAAAAAAAAGAATAAAAAGGCGCGAATATATCTGGAATCTAAAATCAGGAAAGCATTTTCAAAATGTCTGAGATTTTTAGAACTCGAGGAGTGTAAAAAAGCAAAACAAAAGAACTTTGGATGATGACTAAAAGACTGGTTCTTAAAAGAAAAAAATAGTGATGAGTGAAAAGTGGAGTTAAAAAAGAAGAACGACGCAGGAATGCTGCTATACTGGTAACAGAAGTGCGGCTTTATCAGAAACTAAAAGTAAGGGCCGAATATCAAAGGGGGAGGTAACATTTCTACCCTCTGGATAAATTATTTAAGGGAATTTTGAGCCGGATGCGAACTTAGTAAGTACAAGGCTTGGATACTAAAAGCACGTGATTTTATTCTCGATCATTCTAGCATTATTACCGCCTCATTTCGGAACTTGGCCATTAGTCACCTGAAAAAAAAACAACACACTTTCAGTCGTTAAGGTTGGACTGGAAAAAAAAATGAGTTCTTAAGTATTGTGATCATCAGGCTAATGTTTAGCAGCTTTCGTCCTAAAAATTCAAACCTCTATGCGAAATTATTATAATGCGGTCTCACAATCACAAATAATGTTACAAGTTAAAATTAAGACTGAAACCTGCGGCATTTATGTGCAGGTGACGTATTGCAGAGCGTGTTTAGTGGCATCACGTCTCGAATCTGCGATCCGCAGCCCGGCACGTTAGACACTAGGCCATGTTTTACAGAGTTTACAGAAAAATGATATTTGTTTATACTCTGCTGAGATAAGAATTTGTTTGTACACGTTTAGGTGGCCCTGTGACGTAAAGATGAGTCACAAATGAGCGTGACTTGAGATGATTTGACCATTTATCTGATCACTTTTCGCGCAAAGCTACACTAGGGTTATGTGGGCCAGCCGTCCTTAATTTTGAACTGGTAGACTACAGGGAAGGCAGCTTGTCAAATAGCACCAACCGCCAACTCTTTAGCTACTCTAATCGAATTTAATTCGACTGTCACTCTTATGGTGCACCCCGGTCCCAAGGGACGGAGCGCACTTTTGCGGAAACGGGACGCGAACCAGAGACTCTCGGATTAATATTCGGGCACGCTTACTACTAGGCCACTCTCTGCTCGTTCCTCACATCAAATTTATCACTTTACCATTCCCTACCTATTCTTATTCTACCTTCACAGTTATCTGGCCTGGTGGTTAGGGCACACGAGTTGCAGTCTGAGGATCACACCGAATATGCTCGCCCTTTCAACCTTGGAGGCGTTATCATGTCAATCCCACTATTCGTTGGTAAAAGAGTTGACGGTGGGTGGTGTTGACTAGCTGCTTTCTCTCTGGTCTATCACTGCTAAATTAGGGACGGCTAGTGCAGATAGCCCTCGTGTAGCACAAAATTCCAAACAACAAACACGGTTCTGGCATAAGGTTCAGGTACACTGGAGACCATTTGATACCCGATACGATGTCGTGATACAAAGGATAAATCAAGGTCATCCAATTGTATAATTTTATAACCCTTATTAAAGTGAAATATTTTGGATTTTAAAATCTATGCGAAACCCATAAGGCAAACAACGTTAGTATTTGTTTAATACTTATATCACGGCATCACGTGAGGTAACAAACTGCCTCCCAAATACATTAATTCAACAGATATTTCACACCTACTTCACAACAATTGGGATAATCAGGGGCTTTGAATCGCCCTTTATACGACCTTAAGCTATCGATGAAAGAGAAATATTAGTGCTTGAATATTAAGTTTTAAAAGAAAAGTTGAACATCTTAAGTTATCTACAACGGTAGAAAATCAACGATTTTATTGGTTCTCAAAATTTGTGGCGTTATATTTTGAATGAATTAGTCCTATAGTGTAATATCATATGATCTCCTCACGTTATTTTGGTGATGAAATTAGTGCTAAAAAAAAACGACGACATCTACTCGCAAAAAATAAACAAAATTAATTTTCTGCCAACCTTTCGCCCTTCCTGCTTCGTCAGAGCTAGTAGTGCAAGAACTTCGTTATTTTGTTTGAATATATATTACGTCATTGGTTGTTATGTCAACAATATCTATAAACATAAATTGTAGCGGCGGCGACATCTATAGTAAGTTAAACACTACTACATAATCTATATTCACCAGCTTGCAATAATAACAATATTAGGTGGTGAGGAACCGATTTAAACCTAAAAGTTATTATCTATAAAACAATCACCTTACATTTAAGTTATCTATTTATTTCTTATAAATTGTGTGCAATTAGTAACTGATAAATACATTGTTTAATTGCCCCAGGTTACTGTGCCAAACTGATTTAACTAACGACCCGAACAATTCTAAGTGAGACATACTATGTGTACTACACTAATTACTAGGCTGGTACTATCTTCAGACATAATAAGAATACGGGCCCTTTACACTTTTAATTACTTGACATATAGCACTAAATACTCGTTTCTCTTTGGATTAGTTTTCTTTCAATCGTAATTTTAATATTCTTTGCACGTACTGTACAAACATACAGTCACAAACATGTCATGTATATTTCTTTCGCTTCTGAAGCTTTGCAGTATACCGTTTAGCATATAGGTAATATTTCTTAATAGAACTGAAACACTAGTCCTGGGCGGAAGTTTGTTGTCAGCGGTTCTGATAAACTCCAATCACGTCCACCTTTTGAGCAGCGAACAGTTTAATCAGCGGAAGGAAGATGTCTTTAACAGTCTTTATTCCCTCATTACTTGAGCTTTATAGCTATTTCTGCCACACTACAATGCGCAGCATCTGGCGGGGCACTGGCCCTAACCCTAATTAATAAGCCACGAAACGAACGCGAAGATTCATACCCTCATTACGCGCTAGCTGGTGATGACGTATCGCATTCGTCTGTATCTGAGCCAAGCATCACCACCGAATAGACTCGTGCTTTCTCTTTATTTATACCTAAGGGGTGGCGCAGGCGCACGTGGGGAGCTAAAGGTGTGCTCCAACAAGCAAGTTCTTGGAAGTCTGAAGACGTGTAGCAGATCAAGTTAAGATCGTGTCATTACAAGCTGAGACATACCTATTGCAGCGTTGCTGGGGCTCAAGTAGTTTAACAAGTTAGCCAACTGTAACCAAGTGTATACCCCTGTGTCAATGCCCGAAAATATTAACAGATATCGGTTGTTTCCATCACTGAAAATGCACAACCCATAGACTATTATTAGCGTCATATATAATACCTTTATCACCACTGACCACATATATTTCAAACTTGTTTTGTACATTTTTCAAGTGGTGTTGTATTTGTACGTTTTTTCACATAAACCGCAAAGTTTTTTCGTGGTTAGCAATTTCTACAGTTTTTATCTCCAAACTACTAGTGTGTCAGTCTTGTGTGTGTGTGTGTGTATTACTTACCGATGTGGGTGGGGAACAGCCGGAGCTGAAGCTGCAGGAGAATGCGGGGAGAACAGTCCCGCTGCGCCAAGTGTTGCTACTACTGTCGAGCGAGCACGACTTTCCTTTTCTCGCACATCGGGCTATGCGGGCTGGTGGTGGGCTACACGATCATGGGAGCCTTTACTTTCGAAGCTCTCGAGGCCTATAACGAACGCGCCAAACGAGAAGAAATGCGGACTGAACGGAAAGCGGTGGTGGAAGCCTTGTGGGACATAACGGCCGAAAGTAGCGTACTTCACGAAATCAACTGGACAGAAAGGGCAGCAGCCACCCTCAGAAACTTCGAGGTTACCCTTGTCCGAGCCGTTAGGAAAGAAGGTTACGACGGCAAAGACGAACCTCCTCTTCAGTGGTCCTTCTCTGGTGCATTGTTGTACTCAATTATAGTCATCACAACTATCGGTAAGGTTTTTGTTTTAAAGCTCTATCCAGTTGCTTGAAAGGGAATTATAATAACTAATTGTTTTCACTAATGAGAACACGAAGTATTCATTTAGTGTTGTGACGTTACGTAGGAAGAGATGAGAGTCAGAGGGGCCTAAAATGCCGTTAGCAGCGAGTGTTCCCAACTGACGAGCTAGGGCAGACGGTCATAGTTATTTGTAGTTTGCCTGTTATTCAGAATTAAGATTATTTTTTTATTAATTGTAATTATTTATGTTGAATTTTAGCAGCTCTTCTTGTAAAAGTTATTACGCGATTAATCTCCCAGCCAGTGGGAGAAAATATTAGTATATCCTAAAAGTTTAAGTAAAGTATCATTATCAGGCCTACCTGAAAAGTAAAAGGTGGTAAACCAGTGTTCGCGGTTTTTCTCTCGCACATACACAAATAATTAGTTTTTAATGAGTAATATACATATAAATAATTCTGCTGTTAAATAAAGCCTATGAATGGGAAGTCGTAGCAGCGAAAGTATTTTCTAGAAAAAAAAATTCACATTATTTAGGCCTTTTCCACTATTTTTTGAACAAAATTGGAAGAATATTAAAAAATGAAATTATTCAATAGATAGGTGGTAGATGAATTAATTTGGCTTAATGTTAGGCTTTTTTCGTGGTTACCTTTTTGAAAATAAAATTGTAGAATAATTAATTAATGTAGTATTAGGTGTTTTCAGATATATGTTTGAAAATAAAATCATATGAGTCAATAGATATTAAAAAATTAGATATATAAATAAGTTAGAAATAAAAGTATGTTCGTTAGGTTTCGCGCAAAGCTACTCGGGTGTTATTTGCGCTAGCCTTCCCTAATTTTGATGTGATAGAGTAGAGAGAAGAAAATCAACACTATTCATCGCCAACTCTTGGGCTACCTTTTACCATCAAAGGTGGGATTGACCGTTACATTATAACACCCACCACCACGATTGGAAGGATGAATGTGTTCGAATTTCGACCTCACAATCGCCTTAACACCATGCCTAGCCCAATAAAGTGTTTGTTTTTTTGCTTTTGTTATGGATTTCGCGCAAAGCTACACGAGGGCTATCTGCACTAGTCGTCCCTAATTTAGCAGTGTAAGACTAGAGGGAAGGCCGCTAGTCATCACCACCCACCGCCAACTCTTGGGCTACTCATTTACCAACGAATTGACCGTCACATTATAACGTCCCCACGGCTGAAAGGGCGAGCATGTTTGGTGTGACGGGGATTCGAACCCACAGATTGCGAGTCGAGCACCCTAACAACCTGGCCATGTAAAATGTATATAATAATAGATTATGGAAGAGCTAATATGTTTACTTTGTTTTTTACCTGGATCCCACTTTTTTTGAAATAGGATCATGCGGATGTTTGGCTATTAAAAGCAAGTTCTACATAAGTTGTTGGTAGAAGAGTTACTTTGTTAAGCATTTTTTCTCGAGTTCCTTTGCGAAAGTAAAGGTGTAAGGATATTAAATTTATAAAATAAATAGGTAGTGTAAAAGATAGTTCGCTAGATTTTTGTCTGGGTCACTCACCTTGAAAATAAGAACACGTCTGAAAATCAACGTCTTTCAATAGGTTGGTGGAGGAAAATTAATTTGTTAAAGTAGAGGTACAATTATATCCTCGAACGCTTATTTTATACTCGGAGCAATGCAAGGCTGATGTTTTAAAACTTAACGAGTGCCTTATTGCAAAAATAATAATTGTAATTTAAATTACTCAATTATTTATTTGTGACATACATTATTGATATATTATTAGACAATATATGATTTATTTCAGAATTTTCGCGCAAAGCTACACAAGAGTTATTTGCACATAGCCCCCTAATTTTGAACTAACAGACTAGAGGGATGGCTGCCAGTCAGTAGCACCCACCGTCAACTCTTGGTTTAATAACAACCTGTTTACGATAGCGATATCTTACTATAATCTATCTACCCATCTATATGCATACAACAATAATAGTTAGCGCTTTGAATGAGGTATGTTTAAAAAGATAATTTTCCATATATTGTTCAACAAAAGTCTGAAGTTTCAAAAATAGGTTTGCGTTTCGGTTTCAACAAGTTCAAACCGTAGTCTAGCTCTCCAGTGCGTAGTTACCCTCTCCCCCGGAGGGAGGAGGGGAGAGAGAGTACTGTATTTGGGTCGGTATGTATGTATGCCCGCGCGCGTATCTTGAAAAATAATAAACCGATTTACGTGAAATTTTTACAGGAGATAGGGTGTCACATAGGACGGTCCTTCCCAAATTTGGTCCGGATCTAGATCCAGATTCTGGATCACTTTGAACATTTTTATAACGGATATATAGGACATTTTTTTCACTTTGTTGATAATAACTGTGTAAAAAGTGATTGGATTAGGACCGAATTTCAGGCGCACATTGAAACCAAAAATTCTAAAATTTGCGGCGAGGCGAGGGTATCCAACCTCAGCAACCTCTCACTCAAATATATATGGAATAATTATAGTTGAACTGAGCCTTCTGATTTTCAGAATTAACTGAAAGAACGAACCAGTAGCGTAACAAAGTACATGTAATAAAAATACAGTTGAACCGAGCCTTCTGATTCTCAGAATTAACCGAAAGAACGAACCAGTAGCGTAACAAAGTACATGTAATAAAAATACAGTTGAACCGAGCCTTCTGATTCTCAGAATTAACTGAAAGAACGAACCAGTAGCGTAACAAAGTACATGTAATAAAAATTTTATTTCTTCGGCAATGAATTTGTTTTGGTCAGTTAGATTATCAAATCCACGAGTTTTATAGAGAGCAGTATACCACATGTCTTCGAGGACGTACGTTTAATATCTGATCATCGTATTTTCTAAAGCGAACTAAATGTTCATGTTCTGAAAATAAGCAAAATTAGAAAGTTCTTTACAACATATTATTGGTATTAATCCATACCTATACTTACGTTTAGGACACTATGAATCTTTCAGTGATGTTAAATTATTCATAAAGACGGCTATCGTTTCCACAGCAGTCTGAGTTGAAGCAGTGGAACATAAGTATTGTTTATAAATATTAAATGTTTTCTTCTGTGTTAGAGGCCTAAACATGTCGTCCAAAAAACATTCGCAGTGTCGAAAACACCTCAAACATTAAAGAAATGCCGAGTTTCTAACAATGATGGCCTGGCTTTCTTCCGTGTTAGAGGCCTAAACATGTCGTCCAAAAAACATTCGCAGTGTCGAAAACACTGGCATTTCTTTAATGTTTGAGAGTTTCTAACAATGATGGCCTGGCTTTCTTCCGTGTTACAGGCCTAAACATGTCGTCCAAAAAACATTCGCAGTGTCGAAAACACTGGCATTTCTTTAATGTTTGAGAGTTTCT
>NW_013669679.1:90437-97101 GCF_000517525.1 Limulus polyphemus
TCCTCATCGTTTATCTTTTTGCGTAACAACAACAACAACAAAAAAAAAATCGGATTTTCAAAGTCAACGGCACCTTGTAAAACACAGTCATAAGCTTTAGGCTTAGTCATTCCTACTTTAAAACTGCTGACTTGAGGAAACAAACAACAGCAATCGCTGCCAATACGGCTACTCCTAACTGAATAACGCCCCTCCCCCTTTCCAGATGGTTCAACAGTAAGTATGCATGCTTCTAACACTAAAAATCTAGTTCCGATACCCGCAGAGCAGAGATACCTCATCGTTTAACTTTTTGCGTAACAACAACAACAACAAAAAAAACAGTCTGCAAATTCCCATTTAATTTGGGAATTTTTTTTATTTTTTAACTTTCGAAATACGAAATAAAACGACAAGCTTTCTTGTGGAAAGATTTTTTTTATATTGAATTTTGAAGAATTAGTTGATTAAAATATTTGGGACAGTGAAATAGAAGTATTCCTGATGCATCTTATGCACACAGTAGACTAAATGGCTATAGCCCCTCAGTCATCAGACGTACAATGCTAAAAACCGGGCTTCGTTACTAGTGGTGGGCATAGCACAGATAGCATAACTGCAAACAAACGGTTAGATCATATTCCTAACCATTCATAATATAGAACTACTTACCAGAAGGAAGGAAACTAGTTAGCAGTACCCGCCGCCTAAAACGGTTACTCGTAACCGAGTAGCAGGAATGAATGTCAGTCACTTCATAATGACTATCAGATTTCCAGTCCAATACGCTAACTAGTAGGCCATACGTAAGCGTCTGTAATAGTTAAACTGTACTGGTGTTGATAATATATACAGTATGCAAATAATAATAACAGTGGGGAAAGGGTGATTCTTGATTATTTTTATTTTTTTACTTTAAGTACGTTAATAAGAAAAGCCAGCACAGCATAGGTTACGGCAACAAGCCTCTTCCATTGCTATGACTTGCTGACTGTCAAATGTTTGGCTTGGCATGCCATTTGCTCCATCAATAAATTGATCAGTAATTTTGTATTTTCTAAAGTTTCCTTTGAATTTTTTTCTTACTGAGCGAGAAAGATTTTATGTCACACTAATATATGGATTAGATTGAAGCCAAAAGATGGCGCTGCGACTAGTCATTGCTAATTTGTGTACTGTGTGTGCTCATTGCAAAACAAATATTACATACACAACTATGAACTTATGTATCAACAAACTACACAAACTGAAAAAAAAAAAACGTATAATACTCGTACATAAGTACATAACAAAATCCTTTCCTTACCTTGATGCATTTTCATTGTTCGACAACAATCTGCCACTAGACCCTTGTAATTTTGTACCATGACGTAGTCTATTTTGTCGACATATCTGTTACTACTTGTATCGCAACAGGCGATAAACAACAAGCATGCTCAGTAAAGCATTTATTTTAGAAATGTAATATTTGTATAAATTCGTTTGTTATCTCTATCAATAATAATGAATAATTGTATTCAATGTAGGATAAATATAAAAAATATAGACAGGCCACTTTGAGTTATATAAGCAGATATAATTAATTGCAAAACAAAGCATTCGAAATACACTCCAATACGCATGCGTAGAAAGGTAGTAATGGATTCGTTATTTTTCTTTTTTTTCTTTACTTTGATGACATTCTATTAGGGTTTCTTCCACCATTAATGTAAATTTGCTACCAGCGCCTCTACTTAAGTATCTATTGAAAGATGCCAGATTGAACTGATTTTTACAGCTTTGTGTGGAAACATAATTCTTAAAATTTTGAAACATAATTCAGAAATATTTGCACAGAACAAAACTTTTTTGATAATCAATCCGCACGCACTACTTTTTCTGCGGAGGAACTTCAAATGAGTTACCGTTTTATTAACCCATAAGTGATTACATCAGTCGCACGAGACGACACAGTACAGGTTTGATGGCCGGAAATCGTTATAAAAGAATTGACTAATTTATGAATGACTGGTAATGAAAAATTACGCAAACAGCACTTATGTGAAAATATACTGAACGTTGAGCTACGCACTGTTGACGTTATGTTGATAGAAAATAAATAAAAAGGACAGTTATTTTAAGCGCCATCTTAAATAATTCACCTTTTGGACAACCTACATTACTTCTTTTCCTTGTTAATGACAGACGAGTTCTTACCACACATCTACGCTATACATATATATAATACAGTTCTGTGGTTTTTCTAGCAGTTCTAGGTCAGACGCCAAGTTGGCGAACGTGTGAAAGACGGGAAAAAGAGGAGCGACATCTAAAAAAAAACTTATTTTGCCTAGTTTTTTTTTTAATTGCTATTTAATAAATTTAATAATGGTTCATATTAAATTGTTTGAAAAGTTTTAAAACAACAGTTCCGTTAGCTTAATTATGCTATTTCTTATACGTTGATTTTATGATAACGCTATGTTTTGGTTTCAAATTTTGTTGTTGTTGTACCATTGGCACAAAAGATTTTCTCAAAAAAAAAAAAAGAAACAAGAAAGTTCTCCACATTTTTATCACCACTGGAACCGATAGAACGAATTCGCTCCTCAATAACAAACGCTGAAAATTAATTTGATATAAAATATTCATTTCCAAGACGATGCATACTAGTATGTAGTTTAAGTATAGATTTAAAGGTCCTTAAGACGTCTCAATTAATTATGTATACTGTATTCTTGAGAGGTTGGGGAAAAAAACAAAATGCATTGAAAATAAAAAAGGAAATGATAAAGTTAGAGAAACACAAGAAAAAAAAAACATTTGTTTGTTGTTATGCAAATGGCTATCTGTGTTTTACCTACTATAGGTATCGAAACCCGATTTTTTAGCGTTGTAAGCGCTTAGACGTACCGCTGAGTCACTGGGGATGGGGAGCATGTAACATAAGTGTGTGTGTATATTGATAAAAATCCTTACATATCTACATCAGTGACGCATAGTCAACTGTTTCACATGAAACATTACCCAATCTTCTTTTCTATCGATCAGATGTCCGTGTAAGCCTTGAAACTGTTCACTATTATTTATCAAAACATTTTTTTAAACCAGAAAACCGTGATGGTGTCATATTTTCACCGTGTTTCTGAATGTCACTTTTTTGAGGTTTTTTATTGGATTTTTTTTTCTTCTAATTCTATGTTTTACACCATTTCTGAATGTCACTTTTTTGAGGTTTTTTATTGGATTTTTTTTCTTCTAATTCTATGTTTTACACCTTAAGGGTTTTTAAGTCTTCTCCTAAAGAATATTGAGACACAAGAGCTTGTATTATTTTGTCGAGAGGAATGATTGATGGATTAGGCTTGACATGACATGTGATGAACAGCACAGCAGGAAGGCGCTTGACGACAATATGTGCTGATAGATACAGAAAGTTTCAAAATACTACCGACGTTAGTTGATGAACACCGGCAGGTGTGCCCACGTGTCTGCTAAGCTTGCTCATCTTTCATTGGTAGATTCTGTAGATTACGTCACATAGTCACCTGGGGCCTTTTTCGTTCTAAACACAAATTTCTAAACCCAGAAACTGACTTTGATCATTTCAAGTTTTATTTATTAAAAATCTCATTGCTAAATCCCCAGAGCCCCCCTTCCCTCCAGGGGCATTTATTTAAGTTCTCATTTTAATAACAGTACTTTATTTAATCCTCGTTCAGTCTTTTTACCTAAATCAGGTCAAGTTTTCTGACATCTGGTGGCTTAAGAACTCGACTTACAAATTGCATGTCGCGAGTTCGAATCCGCTTTCTTAACATACTGGTTAGAGCAGGATTATCTGACGGTTAATCCCACTTTTCGTTGACAAAAGAGAAGCCCAATAATTGCCGGTGGGTGGTGTTGACTAACTGCCTTCCCTCTAGCCTATCACGTCTAAATTAAGGACGGCTAGCGCAGATAGCTCTCGAAGTAGCTTTGCGCGAAATTAAACAACAAACAAACAGACGCCCTTTTATTGTCAGTAAACTCCCCCCCCCCTTTATTTTACTGTACTCACTCTTACTTTGATTCTCTTCTTTTCCCTACTTTTATTATTTCCCTTCTTATTTTTCATTCTTTCTGTTTTAAACACTCAAAAATTTTTCTCGTGTATATTTTCTGTTTTTCATTGTTTGCCTCATACATTTATACACCAAAGTTACATTTTTGTTGTTTTTCCTCACTTTTCACTAGACCTATCTGTGTTTTCTCCTTTCTCCACTCGTGTCTTCGTCGTTTTCCTCACTTTTCACCAGACCTATCTGTGTTTTCTCCTTGCTCCACTCGTGTCTTCGTCGTTTTCCTCACTTTCACTAGACCTATCTGTGTTTTCTCCTTTCTCCACTCGTGTTTTCCTCACTTTTCACCAGACCTATCTGTGTTTTCTCCTTTCTCCACTCGTGTTTTCCTCACTTTTCACCAGACCTATCTGTGTTTTCTCCTTGCTCCACTCGTGTCTTCCTCACTTTCACCAGACCTATCTGTGTTTTCTCCTTTCTCCACTCGTGTTTTCCTCACTTTTCACTAGACCTATCTGTGTTTTCTCCACTCGTGTCTTGGTCGTTTTCCTCACTTTCATCAGACCTATCTGTGTTTTCTCCACTCGTGTCTTCGTCGTTTTTTAAATCATTTCAGATTTAATTTTCTAACCTGTGTCCAAACGTTTTCCTTCTCTTTAACTTTAAGTTCTTCAGCTTTTCTTCGGATGATTTTTCTTGTTTAATTATATATATATATATATGTATACATTACTCAGTATTATTATCTCCAGCTATTTCGATCGTTATTCTGATTCTTTTGGTCACCTTAGATATTCATCACACTTTCTCTCTGATGTCCATTGTTTCGTTGGTTTTTGTACGCTTCGCTACATTCGTTTTATTTATCCATTTACCCTTATCTCTCTTTTATTAAAGTTCTTTCATTCACACCACAATGCTATTTTCGCGTGTCCTTTGATCTCTGTAATGATACTCTGTAATTTCAGGTTTTACTTTCCGTTCACGCTAACTTCATTAATAAAGATAATTCATACTATTAGCGCTATACTCGAATCGATAAAAGAAAAATCGCGTTAATACTCAATCCTGAAAATAAAATGTATTATGGAGATTTACTGCGAAAAGAAAGAAAACAAAACCAAGAGGATTAAAAACAAAATTCTATAGATTGGTCAAAAGACGCCAAGCAAAATATTGCGCATGCGTATTTGAGACTCACAGTGGCCTAAAAGATATTGCGTTCAGTTTCGAATAGATAGGTGGAGGGAACTTTTAATCCAAATAAAGGTATTGCTAACGAGGTATTTGGCAAAAAATAAAATAAAAGACGTTAAGCGGTAGTCTAAAATATTACAATACCTAAATGTAGCATTTGATTAGAAAATCAACAACATAAACAACAACAAAAAACAGAAAATTTACCACGCTTTATTGATTTATAGATGTTACCTCTGCATGTAAGATATAACTTAATTTCCAAAACAATTCCTGTTGAAGTTAAAGGTGGTTTATTGTTATCCAGATATTTGTACCTTGTTAGAAACACAAGCAAAAAAGAAAACAAAATTATAAGCTATATTAAAGAAATAAAATAAAAACTAAATGCTGTTGTTTCTGTTTAGATTATTTTCCCCATACGTTACAAACTAATTGTCTTAGGCCTTTTCATATTTTAGTTTCATTCACCGCCGGTAGTCGCTTTTTACGAAGTGAAATCAACTGAGACTCAGTTGATTATCTAAAACCTTTCTTATATTTCATTTGTGCCTTTTTATTTTCTTTGGCGGAAGACGTGTTTTGACAACTGACGAGTAAGTTTACTAAAGGTCCAACCGACCGGATTAATTAAGCCTTTCTGTATTTTGCTATAACTCTTTTTTTTTTCCCCATCGAATGAGTTAGTGAGAAATAATTGTTTGGTGATAAAACCGGTTAATTCCTTTCGTTCACATCACACTCGATTATTTGGTAAAACTTTTTGGCAACAAATAATCGATCTTGTTTAGATTTACGCAATTTTTATTAGGTCGTCAAGAAATTAATGTCACGTTTTGGAACACTTTCATTACCCCCCCCCCCCCCAAAAAAAAACGTACATCACGTATAATAGTTAAACGAATAGCCTAAATGTCGCGTTAGTGTAGCCTATATAATATGTAAAGTTTAGTATATTCTAATCCTGTATAATGATGGCACACGACGAGACACACATTCCGCATGTAATGCTGTTTGAATACAAGAAGGAAACAACGTCTCTGTAGCCACAAATAATATCAAAGATGTTTATGGAAATGTTTTGAACGTTTGTAAGTGTCAACGATGGTTCAGCAAATTTCGTTCAGGTGACTGTAGCCTTAAAAACTGTGATGGCAGGAGCCGACACGTTGGGACTGATATTGATGCTCTGAAGACACTTGATGAGTTTAACCCAAGGCAACACACTCCTGAAATGGCCCTGAAATTGCATGTCTCTCGTGAAACAATAAATAAACATCTAAGGAAAACTCCATAAAGAAGGTGTTTAGGTGCCTCACGAACTCTCTGATGATCATCGTTTCCAACTTGTGAACGTTACTTCGTCTCTTCTGGCGCGTAATGCACGTGAGCAATTTTTGGAAATAATTGTCACCGGTGATGAAAAATGGATTCTCTATGTGAATATT
>NW_013669679.1:97993-100849 GCF_000517525.1 Limulus polyphemus
AGTTATTAAACTTCCCCAAGGACCACACCTATTGTTTAATTAAAGTCTGTTTAGATATAGGTAATATCTTTCATGACTGGAGATGTTCTCTGTTAGATAGTAAAACCGTCTACTTCTCTATGAACGTTTTTGGATTTGGTTTATCCTCTTTTCCGTTTAAGCTCCCCACAAAGCAGTGGAGTGCCTGACATGGCCTGATGGGAAGGATGCTCGACTCACAATCTGTGTTGCTGGTCGCGGATTCGAAACCCTTTACCAAACATTCATGCCCTTCCAGTTATGGGAGCGTTATAATGTAATGGCCAATTCCACTATTGGTCGCGGATTCGAAACCCTTTACCAAACATTCATGCCCTTCCAGTTATGGGAACGTTATAATGTAATGGCCAATTCCACTATTCGTTGGTAAAAGAGTAGCCCAAGAGTTGGAGGTGTGTGGTATTGATTATCTTTGCTAGATTAGGGACGGCTAGCGCAGATAATCTTCATACCATACCAAAGCAATGGCGACACCTATGATGGTAAACAATCAATACGAAATAGTCAGTCATGTGTATATTGATATATCACTCAAATGATCTTACATACAACTGTCATTTGATAATTTCTATAGAGCAAATACATTTCAAAAAATGAAGTAAATGTAGGGATGGCATTATGTAGGGATGATGCAAATTCCATCCTTACTATATTGTTTGCATTGTTTTTGAAGGATTGATATTAGCCATCCCTACAATTACCTCATTTTTTTGGAAAAGTTTTTATTTAGTTGTTTACTTGTTGTTGTTTTTAATGCAATGTTTCAATATACATAGGAAGGTTGTATTTATAACCAAGTTCTCAATACAATGAGGTTCCAATTGTAATGTTTATTGTTTATCTATTATTGGCTGGTAATTCATGTTTCACCCTTTAATTAAGCTTTTTAAAACAACAACAAATTTCTGTAAGAAAGCTAACTTCAAGGGGTAATGATAACATTGTTTACACTAGAATTATGTGTTAAATTACTACTAGTTATTAATACTTATAAAAGCGGATACTCCGCTTGAAACTATGTCACATCAGTGACTTTTATCGACA
The DNA here is from genome assembly GCF_000517525.1 of Limulus polyphemus. Taxonomy (NCBI): domain Eukaryota; kingdom Metazoa; phylum Arthropoda; class Merostomata; order Xiphosura; family Limulidae; genus Limulus; species Limulus polyphemus. The sequence continues at coordinate 99,077 of NW_013669679.1, forward strand.
CCATTGTTTTAGTTTTTGAGTTATCATGTAATAAAAAAGAAGCAGAAGAAAGAAGAACAAGAAATTAAAACTTTTGGCTCAATATACAGACATTCCCAGAACTTGTGACTCAGTCATTACATAGACATTTTTATAAAAGGAAACACTGTATACGTATTGTAAAGTTCTGATGACCAATCCGAGTCATTACTACATAGGCATTGCTACTGTCTGCCTGATATATAAATATATTTTTTTACATAACTGTAAGTGGGTTATCAGAAGTGATACGAATCAAGGTTTATCCCGTACCAACGGCTTACAAGTTCGCAAGGTTAACGTAAACAATATCAACCTATTTACTTCAGCGTGAACTAATCTAAAATTAGATTGAATATTAAGTTAATCTTTAGCAGCTGAAGCTTTTCAAACCTAAAACATTTGTAAGCCAGAAAAAAAAATATCATAATCAGCTCACCACGTGTGTTTTGTCCCTGAACGTGTAACTTGTAAAATAAAACATTAAACCGTAGAGGAGGATGGGAAGTTATTTCTGTTGAAATGCTTTGAGTGATTCACACTAAAATAGATGCTTATCTGTTATAACTGTGACGACTAATACGAACCTCCTAGACCGCCCTTTTTTTTTCTCTCTGTCTCTCTCTCTCTCGTTTTTCTTATCCTTAATAAAGTTAAAAATGATATTTGAACCAATATTTTTGAATACCGAAATGAATGTTCTGAAAATTAAAGACCACGAGTACAGAAATAAGAAAGTCTTCTGTCTCAGAAATTGTCTTTGTTGTGTTGATTAATTGAATTGTTGGGATTTTTTTTTTACTTACCAATCCACCAATGGAAAGTGTAAAAAAAACAGACACGTGATAAAAGCTTGCTATCTTATTCACTTGTGTAAACTTTGGACAAAATGTTTGAAGTTGAGTAAAGAAAATGACTGTTTTTTTTAAAGTATTCAACTAATTTGAAGTTATTCATTTGTTAAATTTTTCATTTACTTTATTATATTGTTTGTATTTTCCAAAGAACTGTCGAATCACGGAAGGCGGAGTAATGCATACTTAAATACTAACAACATCCAATTAGTTTGTTTTATTAACCCTACTTATTAAGTTTATCCTGCAACAAGTAAGATCTTCTACAGAAGTTTGTTTGTTTGTTTGTTTGTTTCAAATCTCGCGCAAAGCTACTCGATGGCTATATGTGCTAGCCGTCCCCAATTTTTAAATGTTAGACTAGAGGAAAAGTAGTTAGTCAACATCGCCCACCGCCAACTCTTGGGCACTTTTTTACCAGCGAGTAGTGGGATTGACCGTAACATTATAACGCTCCCATGGCTGAAAAGGGCAAGCATGTTCAGGAACAGGATTCTAACCCGCGACCTTCAGATTGCAAGTTGAGTGTCCTAACCATTTGGTCAAAATGGATGTCAGTGAACTGGAACTGACTGATGTGAAAATACTGAAGTAGAAATAGATACCAGGACCTTCTACACAAGAACTGGTGATGACACGGTAGGTACGTCATATTTATTAAATGTTACTACCAGGACCTTGTACACAAGAACTGGTGATGACACGGTAGGTACGTCATATTCATTAAATGTTACTACCAGGACCTTCTACACAAGAACTGGTGATGACACGGTAGGTACGTCATATTCATATAATGTTACTACCAGGACCTTCTACACAAGAACTGGTGATGACACGGTAGGTACGTCATATTCATTAAATGTTACTACCAGGACCTTCTACACAAGAACTGGTGATGACA
>NW_013669680.1:0-1497 GCF_000517525.1 Limulus polyphemus
ATATATATATACACACACATTTTTGAAGAATCAACACTTTACCTGTGCTCTTTCATAACGAACTTTTAAATTCTCTGGCAACGGATATTTTGTTGGTATTACATACGATAGCCCATATTATAATATTAATAACTAGTTTTACACTTTATGATCTTGAAACAGAAAATACAAAAAGTTGCTTGCTATTTATAAGTTTTGTTTGTTTATGGCAAAGCTTCCAAGGCTATTTGCCGCCGTCCCTAACTTTAAATTGTCAACCACAGGGAAGGCAATAGGCCGGCAGCACCCATCGCCAACCATTAGGCTACTCTTTTCCAACAAACAGCGTAAATAACAGTAAAATTATAACGCCCTCACAGCTGAAAGGACAAGCATGTTCGGAGCTGAGTATCGACCCCACGACCCACAGCTTGCGTTTGAGCACCCTAACAACCAGGCCCATTTACAAGTTAATGTTGGAACACTTTTTAACGCACGTTTTACAATTTTAAGAACTTATGAGTGAAAGCGAAGAAAAGTATGTATTAATATGTCTGTCATATTCTGTGCTGAAGAGGCCTTTCGCACAACACCAGCGCTTATCATGCTGGCTAGGATACAAAAGACATAACTAATTATCCACCTTGGCAGGAATTTCAGAATTAGTACACGGGGTGTTCCGAAATTTAGCAATTTCCATCGCCCTGCTCGCGGCATAAGGATATTGCAGCGCGATGAAAACGAAAAAATACATTACCAATTTAATATTTCTAAAATAATAATCAAGAAATATAATGGTAATATGTATATGCCAATATAAATATTCGAAAGAACCGAATTGAACCATGCCCGAACATGCAAACGAGGCATGCTCAAGATGATGTCCGAGGTGAAGGTAAATAGTCGACAAGGTCTTTGGTCAGTAAATATAATGTCAAATCATTGTTGTGAATTTGTCTACTTGAAAGGGAGGAATAGGTTTGTTTGTTTGTTTTTCGGTTGAAAAATCCTACAAGCCCAATGCCCTAAAATAAAAGTTTAAAAGAAAAAAATCAGGACTTGTACTTTTAAGTGAAAAACACGTGCAATAAAGTAAGCTTAAAACTGATAATACGCCAGATGATTAAATATTAGCCTTTATTAACAATTTGAAGGGGGGGGGGGATATATTGTATTTGCATTAGGAGGGAGTGGCTGCTATGGTATAAAACTGTGCTGAAAGAGGATTTCTGTTCTCAAATTTTCTGTAGAATTTTGCAACTAATTTCATCACTCTTACTTAACTGTGGGGATAATCAAAACTATCAGCATAGCATGTAAGAATGAAGGTGAAGAGTTATACGCGGTTTTGAAAGTTATCATATTCGTGATTCTTAGTCCATTAGCAGGGTCCCGGGTACATAGATTCGTCGTTTTGGTGGGTGTATTGCTGTTTATTTCTATCCATATGGCGTGTGCGCGCGCGCGTATATATATATTGTTACGTCTCCGTTTGTTAATTAACTTTCCGTAACTTCG
>NW_013669680.1:2398-3690 GCF_000517525.1 Limulus polyphemus
GTCGTACAGGTATTGATATAATAATAGTACAGGTACATAGAGAGTAGTCGTACAGGTATTGATACAATAATAGTACAGGTACATAGAGAGTAGTCGTACAGGTATTGATACAATAATAGTACAGGTACATAGAGAGTAGTCGTACAGGTATTGATACAATAACAGTACAGGTACAGAGAGAGTAGTCGTACAGGTATTGATACAATAAGAGTACAGGTACAGAGAGAGTAGTCGTACAGGTATTGATATAATAATAGTACAGGTACATAGAGAGTAGTTGTACAAGTATTGATACAATAATAGTACAGGTACAGAGAGAGTAGTCGTACAGGTATTGATACAATAATAATACAAATCCAGAGAGAGTAGTCGTACAGGTATTGATATAATAATAGTACAGGTACATAGAGAGTAGTCGTACAGGTATTGATACAATAATAGTACAGGTACAGAGAGAGTAGTCGTACAGGTATTGATACAATAATAGTACAGGTACAGAGAGAGTAGTCGTACAGGTATTGATACAATAACAGTACAGGTACAGAGAGAGTAGTCGTACAGGTATTGATACAATAACAGTAGAGATACAGAGTATATATGTATATATATATATATATATATGCACACACATTTTTAACGAGCCCGCTTACGCATATTTTTTGAAAATCTTCGTTAATACAGAGGAACTTCATTGTGTCGTTTAGCTTTAATTTGACTGTCTTTAAACTCTTATTTAAACATTTATGAAACACGATCTAAGTTTTGAAGTATTGAAGAGAAACTTACTTGTTATACCGTACTGTAACTTGGTTGTGAGAAGTCAGAATTCTGTTAGCTGCAAATGTGAGGTCGCGAGATGTGCTCCAAACCACTATGTCATCATCATACTGAGATGCATGAGCTAGCGGTAAGAGTGTGCGGCGTGGAATGTCGTTAAACACAAACACATATACACTTTGGCAGCGCGATTTGTTAAAAAACTTAAGATCCACCTCAGAAAAATGGGTGGTATCTTTCAGGGTTTTCAACTTTTAAGTCCGCTAAGCCAGGCGGAGTCAAAAGCTTTTATAACATTTTAGAAATTTGCGACAATTAAACTGACAACATCATGTACGGTTTGTCTGTACTTATGGGCCATATTTTGAATATCTATCTTATTACAATGGAGCCTGCGATGTATACATTCAAAACTTGGATCTCGGAAACTACCGCACCGTTCATCACCAACCATAACTGGGTAATATTTTTATAACTAGGCAGTATTTTTATAGCTGAGCAATAAATAAAACAAT
>NW_013669680.1:4673-6744 GCF_000517525.1 Limulus polyphemus
AAAATATATATTTTTTTCTTTAGTGAAACTCTCATGAGTGTTGCAACAGAAAAGCAAGGCACTTTCATTGATAACTGCGTCTGCAAAGAAATACTTAACTTAAATCTATCTGTGATGTAATGCTGTGGTGATATCTCATTTTTAAACTAAAATTTCAATAAAATCCTTTTTCTCATGGATGGTGAACATTATTGAATGTCACGTAGGAGTACATTGTTGTAGAAATGTCAAACAATTCCAGAAAAGGCCGCTGGAACTAGCAGTTATACCTGCCCCGGAGATCGAGTATTTCTGCTGGAATAAATAATACGCTTGCGTTTGTCTGTTCAGAACTTTTCTCGCAAAGTTCTCAGTCACACGCTACTAATCTCGTATCGTTAGAAAGGCCTTTGTCCGAGAAGACCGGATTGCATATTGACTTTTCCATTCAGAATCACCTTACTTGTTTTTTGCTTAGTCAAACTTTTAATGTAACGAGTATAGTACACGATGACACACTTGTTCTCCTCACGTGAATACTGAATAACTAAAATTGATAAATGCTGTAGACATGGAGTCAAATTAGGAATTTGTAGCTTGAGGAAATAATGTAGACACTATTTCCAGCCTAGTTTGTTTACTTTTTTTTTAAGAGTCCCTGGTTGTAGGCTTGAAAATATAATCTTTGCGTTTTGATTCAACTTGTTTCTGTACTTTTTTTTGACGATCCATATTCCCCTTTTTAAAATCAACAATTTTTAATTATCTTGTCACAGAAGAACTGACAAACATCCTAGTCTTCCTGATTCCGGAAAGTCTTATATGTCACCTCTGGGCGTGGTTGAACGTTTTTTCTTGCGATTATTTATTTTTAATTTTATTATCATTGTTATTTTCAATGTATAATCGCCCACGTTTTAATTATTTAGCAAAAATCCCATGTAAAATCGTTGTCTGGATAGTCCATTCAATATAAAAGAAGTACAATTAAACACAAGCTTTCTTAATACGAACAAAAATTATGCACACATGGTTACTTTATGATTCACATTGTTTACTTATAAAAACATATTTTTTGAAATTTAATATTTCAGATTTTATGAAGAAGTGTTTAAAGTTATGGATCAAGCAACATACTATATAATATTTTGAAAATTTTCTGTGTCTGCTAAATTAAAAAAGTTCCAAGTAGGTTATGTACTGATTAAATGTTTGGGTCTATTTACTCCATACTTTGTTTTACTGGAGCGATCAACCCTATTTGTATTACCTGTTACAAAACCTGATAAATCTAATCAACAAAAATCTGTTGACCTTGGATTCTGTTGGCATCAAACGCACCTACATCATGTGACGTCGTGACTATAAAGGCTGTCATTCTCACGTGAGTTTCTAACACATGTGATGTATAGTAAAGTAAAATACATTACTACGGGATTTGCTGTTGCAGTGGTACAAGAAAAAGAAAGGCATATTTGTTTGTTTGAAGTTAAGCACAAAGCAGAAAGATATATAAGGTGAGTGTTACATATGCACATATTTAGCTTTGACTTAAGTAAATTATATTTAAAGCATTTCATATACCAATATTTATATTTCTTCACTGGAGACTTTGGTAAGCTTATTGACATTCGAATTAAAACTTCAACATTAAAATGTATATACTTCGGTGATAGTACTAGTAGATTTTTCTTCATAAGATATTTTAAACAGTGCAATAGTCTATAAAGTTTCATCATAAGACGTGCTTATGCCCTCTGTCGCGATTAACGTGACTGATATCAGATCTCATTCCAAACCCTATAATTAACCCAAATACGTATACCCACTTGAACTGTTGAAATTTGTCTTAAGCTATTATGATTAACCCACACTTTATTATTACCATACGAGTTTAATTTAGAGAGATTATTAATTTATTAGAGCTAGTTCCTCTAGTGGTGACTTTTGAAACCCTAAATAGTACAATGCTGAATTTACTAAACTAATACCAACGTAGTAGGATTTGCGGGACTAAGTATTATAATATTTTTTGTTTCACAGATGGGTGCTGGTAAAGGAAGCAACTTCTTGTGGTCAATTATTTGGTTTC
>NW_013669680.1:7801-16904 GCF_000517525.1 Limulus polyphemus
CCCCATCCTATCCAAATTTTAAATTTTCAGAACCAAGTAATAATAATCTAGGATGAGAATGTACTTCTGTTCATACTTAATAACATAATTAAAAGTTTGCCAATTTTTTTTCATTTTATTTGAAATAATATTTATATTGTTTTCTGTTACTATAATTTTATTTAAAATATTGTGTTATTTGAATATGAAGTGTATAATGAAATCTTCTTAAGATCAGGATGCAACTGGTAACTTCTACCCCCCCCCCCACTCCACAAAAAGAGAGAATCTCATTAATTATCTGTTAGGTGTAACAATCCCCATGAATGAGAATGAATACCGAATGTAGTCAGCATCAGGGCCTACTTTAAAATATATCACTGTTCTATTAAATCCAGAAATATTTTAAGTATAATCACTTTACAAAGCTGAGCACAACTCTTCATTTTAGTAATGCTGAGTTACAAATGTAAGCAATAACTGATTAATGCATCACCTTATTTTGACAAGACACAAGGATTACTCAACAAATTATAGCTTATTAACAATTGCCCACTTTTCACCTCTTGTATCCAAATGACTGTCATTTTTTCTAAATATTACAAATTTCATAACAAAAAACTATGTTAATTGTTTCAGGAAGTAAGCATGGGCATGGTGCCAAATTTGTATGTTGGTATGTGAACATTTTATCAACAATTTGAAAATGTAATTTATCAATATTAGTTTTTAATTTGGAGTTAAGGATGGTTATGGGTAAATATTCTCATACATGTAAAGGCTGAAACACAGCATGTATTTTTTTTTCTTCTCATTATGTAATGTTCACTAGAATATAGTGTAAATAATTATGAATAAATTTAATGACAATGAAATTCCAGAGAATCTTTCAAAGTTTTTATCTTTTTTTTTACAGCTTTTTTATTTGCTTAAATAAATGTTGAAAGATTATCTGGAGTTCATGATCTTTTTATTTGTTCATAATTATATGTTCATTTGTTGTTTATTTTAAATTTAACAATATATTTTCTTTTTGCAACTCAGAAAATACTTTATATTTTAGCATAATTGATAAAAATCTCTGTATATTAGAAGTTGATTGTATTTTTGAATTACTAAATATTTTTCTTTTGCAAAAAATAGTATGTTGAGTAAACTTGTGTTGATGATAGAGCTGAAGTAAATAAACATTTTCCTTTTGAAATAGCACAGACCCCCCCCCCTTCCCTTTACAACTCATTTGGGTGATTAATCCCTGAACCTTTGTTTTCTTTAGGAAAACTATTCCCAAGTTAAAATGAAAAACATGTTTTGCTAATTATTATACATATGATGGATATTTTTATTTATATAGTGATCAATGTAAATTAAATATTTTTGATAATATCTATTACTAACAAAGTATGCATGTGTTTAAATTTTTTACTGTATCTACTATAAGGTGTTTTTTAATAAGTACTTTCTCATACTGAATTTTCTACTTCTGGTTACTTTTAACAAACATGTTAATAAAATACATAAATTTCTGGTTCTTGTGAAAACACATCTGTTGCAAATGTAAAATACTCAGTAATTAATGGATAAAAAATGTGTCACTTTAAATTTGAAATATTTGGCTTACTTTTACAAATTACCTAATCAATTTTAGGTATGGAATGGTTAACAATACCTTGCGCACTACATTTAGTACATTTCCAGTTATCAGTTTTTGACTCACCGTATAAAATAATTCTTTTCAGAATAGTCATTTTATCTTTTTTTAACAATACACGGTGTTTACAGATCACTATTTTTATCAAGCAATGATGAAACTGCACTGGCTATCACAGTGGTTGAACTCTGTACCATATTTGGCTTATTCTGACAAATTACCTAATCAGTTTTAGTATATATACTGTCTGTATTCAAATAGCTTCACTGTTATGAAACATCTTTATTTGGAATGGTTAACAATAACTTATGCACTATATTTTGTAAATTTCCAAAGTTATCAGTTTTTGACTCACCCTATAAAACAATTATTTTAAGATAGTCTTTTCAGTGATGAAACATGCACTAGCTATCAAAGTGATTGAACTCTGTATCATAGTATTAATTTCTTCATATCTAAATTAAACTGTTGATTGAATGGACAAATACAAGAGCTGTCTCACAGACTCAATTGCCTGAACGATTAAAGCATTTTGCTGTTAGAATCAGAAACTCCGGTAGTTTTATTTTTATAAACTTGTAGTAACAAGTGTGTGCCCTTGTACAATATATAAAAAATAAATAATGACAGCAATTATTATATTTTTTTATAAAATTTCCTATTCACACAGAAGAAAAAGGCAAAGTTTCATATTAATAATTCAGACTTTTTTTCACATATGAAATTGATGTTATTTTTTTAGTACTTGCAGTATTCAGACACCACATTTTCTCATGAACCTTCTTTAAATTAAAATGCAGGGCTTCCTCCACATTTGTTCTTATGGCAAATACATTGCATATGTCAAAATTGTATAAATTCTACTATGTTGTTTAAAAGTTGTTTTCTCAGATTTCCAAAACTTTATCCAAAGATTATTTTTTATCTCATGAAAGTCTGGAAAAAAATTTATGCTGTGATTTTACATCAGTTACTGAGGAAATTAATAATGATAATAATTTAATTTTGGATCACTCTGTGTAAATTTTACTTGAGTTTATGAAAACAAAAAATTCTGGGTTATACTAATGCAACCAACTCAAGTTAAAAAGTGCAAAAGCTGGTAAAGAAATGTTAAAAAGAAAATAAAACTAATTTGTTATTGCTAAGTGGACTTGAACATTGAATTATTTTCACCAAATAATTTAAAAGAATCATGTATTCAATACTGGTGTCAATAGTGGGGTTGGTTTGGTGAAAATAGAACATGGAATAAAAAGAACTTTTAAGATGAATCCCAGGAAGTATGAATTATTTTGTCAACAGGTGAGTTTCTGTAACACATAGTCACCAGAGAAAGTGTCTAACAGATCCATCAAAGATTGGCTCTGTTCATAAATGGCCAAAATTAAAGAATCAGTGTGAGGTAAGAGGATTTCTTATACTGTTGATATGCTTGGTCCACTTCCAAAGTAACAGTTGGAATAGATACATCATGGTTGTGATGGACTATTCCATCAAATGGCCTGAAGCATATACTGTTCCTAACCAGGAATAATAAGCTTGTGAAGAAACCCATCAAGGACTTTGTCTCAAGATTCGGTGTGCCAATAGAACTTCACACAGATCAAAGATGGAACTTTGGATCAGTCTAGTTTGTGGAAAAGTGTTAGAACCTTGGAATTAAAAAGACAAAAACAACAGCCCTTCATCCATCTTCTGAAGGCATGGTGGAGAGATACAACTGCACATTGTCAAATCAATTAGCCATATATATAGATGAACATCAGAAAATGTGTGATCGAGATCTTCCACTGTTATTGATGAGTTACCATACAGCAATACACAAAGCTATTGGCATAAGATCAGCATTCCTGATGTTCAGGAGAGAACTTAAAGTACTACTGGATGTTCTGTACTTTCATCCACAGAACAGTCACTTGGGAGATTCTTACATAGAATATGTAGAAAGATTAAGGAACATCAATTCCCCAAGAAAGACTTAAATCAGAAAATGATGAAAAGTCACTGTGATGTTAATGACGATAAGACTAGATTTTATTGAAGTGACATGGTATGCCTGTACAATCCTCACTACAACAAGGGACAAACTCTAAAGTTAAGTTGGTGCTGAGAGGAGCCATATGCTATACTGAAAAGAACCAATGATGTGGTTTACAGAATCCAGAAAGATAGGCAATCCAAGCCAAAGGTCATCCACTATGATAGTCTTTGGAAGTGTTTCAGTGAGAGAAAGAAGCCAATTGGTTAACTTTGGAGAAAAACTTAGCAGCCAAAACTCAACCTTCTGAGGATCCCAGAGTTCCTGTCTAGACTACTTGTAGAGGAAAATCATGGATATAGCTGCCAGTGGATTCACTCAGACATCTACCTGAAAAAGAACTCCCCTAGCAACAGGATGGCCATAAACAACAAAGTTAGAGGTGCATGATGTTAAGATAAAAAAAAGTTTGTGAGAATAGGCCAAAAATATTCTAAGTTGATGTCACAAAAACCTATAGGCATTGTAAAATATCTAGAACTAGCATTATACATAAATACCGGTAAGCCACTCAATAAGCTAAATAAGCTTGCAGAGTGAAATAGTAAAGTACAGATAGGAGTTAATTAGTCAGTGCATGTTTCTGTTAGTGTTTTGTTTTCAGTTACTTGATCTACCAGCCATGAAGTTGTACAATTAAGTTTACTTTTAACGTTAGTCAAGGTATTTCTGTTTGAGCTCATTTGTAAGATTAGTTAGACCTACAAGTTACAAAGTGTACATGCTGACAAAGAAATGTTAAGGAAGAAATAAAACAGATTTTTATTATTATATGGACTGGCAACAATACAGTCTTTCTAGAAGTTAAAACAAGTTGTTGAACTCAAAATAATTGTATTTCCAAAGTAGAAGACTTTCTGTTGCACTCACTCTACATAATTTATAACTTCACCAAATCTCCAATAATTATACTTGTTGATAAACATACAACTGGACAATATCATAATTTCAACACAGTAGACCAACTTATTAATAACTAACGATTTATTTTAAATTGATTGGTCCCAACTTTGATTTGCTAACTCTGTATTATAACACACACAGTTATGTAACCTTAACTAGTGCTTTTTCAAATTTTTGCTAATGACCTCACATTGACTACCGTTGTCAATGTTCATTTCAGATAAACCACTACAAGAATTAAAACTATTGATCAAAAGTATAATTATATAGAATACAAAAATATTACTAAACAGCACCTTATAATCTGTAACAAGAAATAATTCACAAAACAAAAATATTATGTGGTAGTACACAACTGTTGAATTAAAATAATTTAAAGTAACCATACAAACTCCAATAACATTTCAGTCGTGTGGCACATTCACTTTTCTTTTTTACTCATCTTCCAGTCTTCCTTCACAAACCTGGAAGTTACTTGTCCACACCCTTCTTGAGCCAAATTGTTTTCTGGATTTATCTATTTTTTTCTCAAGCTAAAATGTTCTCTCAAGTGGGACTATTACGAGTGCTTTGAACAGAAAAATACAAAGCTTACCTATATTACACACCATTGGTACAGACTCTGATCCAGGCTAAGCATAAATTCAGATTTCAGTCACTCTAAGATAAAAATAAGATCTCATACACTTATAATATTTACAATAATAAAAAAAGTTAACAAAAAAGTATTTTTTATTCTACTATACTTCTTTGCTGTTCTTTTATCTTTTTATACTTTTTTTAACCAAAATATTTATGCTCAACATATGTGATACCTTATAAATAAAAACACAAGTCTTTGAATCAGAAATATACTATGTTTACAAAGAAAAACTGTAAACATAGTATACTTCTGATCCAATCCTACACAGAAAAAATGTAGGAAGCTCAACAATACCAGAATTCAGAAATGTATCTTAAACTATCATCTTTGATGTTAACTTTGAGTGTCTAAAGAAAATATTATTATAAGTTTATTATTTAAATTTATATATATATTATTTATAATTTACATAACATAGTTAAAACAAACAGCAATGAACTTGTGTGAGCCAAAGTAACAAGTAATTACTGGGCAAACAAATAATCATTGGTATAATTAAACAATCCAATTGAGTCAAAAATATTAAATCTTGTACTAACAGTAAGATTATTTCTTCAGCATTCCAGTAAATTATTTTTTAACTGCTGGTGGAATGAAACGGTGCTTAATAAATATAGTTTGAAAACTGATAACAAATTAAGGAAAAAAAAAAAGTGTGAAAAATGGTAAACTTATGTTATACTACTATATAAGTATTTTTGTTAATTCATTTTCCAAAATTTATGTTCAATTACCATTATTAAAGGTAGCTATACTAATCAGAAAAACATTTATTTTTACGTTAATATAGTAATTATCAGCTATTCTATACATTTATAAGAAAGATCAAGGTGATAAAAAGCCATTTGGCCCATCAAATTTACCTTTGTATTTACCAAAACAACCAGTCAAAGCTAAAAGTAGGCCTATTACACATGCAAAATGTAAGTTAATAGTTCAGACAGATAGATTATTAGAAGTCTGTATTGACAAACACTATAAGGCAGTTACAAATAGTCAGATTTAAAAATTATGCAGTGGTTGACTTGGTATACTTATGTATCAATCCGTAAAAATGTAGATACCAATTATAACTTTAGAAACAAGGTTTCATATCGCTGAAGTGAAAAATTAGATATTTAATCTTAACACATAATGATGCTTCCTCCCACATGCATGTAAACTTTTACTCTCACACTAAGTTAGTATATAGTCACAGGCTGCTGTCTCAATTAGATACTCTTGAAAATCACAATTGGCAGTTTTAAGTAGCTTAATTTTAACTTCTTTTTCTTTAAATAATATTTTAAACATAGGCTTATCCCATAAATTCATAAGATAATTTAAAATAACAGCATATACTACAAATCAACAGATGAAGCATTTCACAAGTTTATAACTACTAGTAAAGTACTTTTGGATCTAGCATTCTAAAGTTTAAATTTATTACCTATGATATTCAAATTTGTATTTCCAACCTTTTCATTCCACCTTTATGAAAAGATTCTGAAGGAAGTCATATAAAAATACTAAAAGTGGACTTGTAATAAAATATGTTAGTCCAGTAGGACGTTGTCCTATAAATTTTTTATAGGACATTATAAGTGAAACCAAGACTTTTTTAAATTGTACAAACCAAATATTATGAAACCTCCCCAAAATAATCACTAATCACGTGCATATGTATTGCTCATCATAGTCTCAAATCTCTTTTACAACAATCTAAGATACTTTTATAAACATCTAACTTAGCTATTAAGACCTTAAGTTTAGCCAAAAAAACATCTCTAAAGTAGAAAACCCGACGAGTAGCGTAACAGCCAAATGTTCTGCTGATTATTCTGATTCTGGCATCAGAAGGAATAGCTCACCAATGCTTAAAGTTGATGTGATGATTTATATGCCAAAATGTTGGTGAGTGTAGAAGCAGTATAGCATTTCACTAACTTCAATACATGATGTCCACAACCAGACAACTCATCATGCCAGGCTAAAATTATGCCTTTATTATAAAATATTCATTGGTAGTTTAAAAAAAATGAGGGAAGACAAGTAAAAAGAATTTTTGTAAGAGATAACGATGATGTAAGAATAGTAACGTCAAAAGGTACAGAAACAAGATAGGGGTAAATACAGAAAACCATACAAAAATCCCTACATAAGTAGCCAGTGAGTCAATGTTAGTTGTTATAAGCTTTTGAGAATTCCATTGTTAGACTTTATGGCATTATTTGGCTTAAATGCTTTTATTCAAACCTGAATGCATGAAAAGGAAAGGAATTCAACATTTAGTTGTAGATAAAAATTTGGCTTGAAAAGATTTGGCTACTTATATAGGAATTTTGATGTGGTTTTGTGTATTCATCCCTACCTTGTTGGGCATTGCCATCCCTACCTACATCAGTTATTTTTTTTAAACACTTTTTTGCTCTTAATTATCAGCAATTACTTTACATTAAAAGCAATATTAAAAAGAGCATAAAATTATGTAATTAGAATTTATTGCTACTAAAATAAAGAGTTATAACAAAATATCAACTATCAGAGAATAGCTAAGTTAGTTGAGAAAACGTGGTTTCTGATCCCAAACTCCTCTGCTTTTGTCAAAACGTGTTCAGTCCACATTAGATTTTTAACTTGAACAAGGATTTTGATATAATATTTATATTTCTCAAAAAAAATTATCTTTTAATTTTATTCTTTACCAAAACGTTGCAACACAGTGAAAAGCTACAAATTAAGATTAGTATTTATAATATATTTGTGAAAAAAAAATTATTACAGACTGAAAGTTTAAGTTTGGTTTTACTTTTTTTTAGTTTCTTTAGTTCTCAAACTTATAATTTCAGTTTTAAATTTAATTATATAATTTCATAATTATATAGCTTACCTTCATTCAACTTCAAAATGTGAACAGAACAGTAAATACAAATCTAACTTCCAATTATAAACCTTCGATCGATTTTGACCTGAGTGTATGGGTAATTTGTTTTATTTAATAAATATATTTTCTTTGAAATAAAACTCAAATCGTTACAAAAATTAGGATGTATAAATTGTAATTTGTAAATTAATAAAAAAATAGGGTCCCGCCCCCTGGAGGGTTTTAATAAATATGTAATTATTTTATTATACAGGAAAGGCAAACTACAAAAACTGAGTTACTTAAAATTTAAAACATTTATTCTATTTTGGCAAATCACTGTAATCATGTTAGTCTGAGCGAAAGTAGGAATACATTATTTTAAATTTTCTATATTATTATAGCTAGCTAGGTTATGTATATATATATTGATCCCCACTTGTCTTTATAAAATTTAAAATATTTTTATAATAATTCTTTGTTTCTTTTTTATTATCTATATTTTTTTGCGCCAGAAATACCAAGTGTGGGGGACGCGTATGCCCAATTCGATGTTATTACTCATCAGGATGTTCCCCGCAAGGAAAGCAGTAAATCCCCTGGATTTACAACTCTAAAATCAGATATTCGATTCCCCTTGGTGGACACAGCAGATAGCCCGATGTGGCTTTGCTAAAAAAAATACACACACACTCATCAGGATCCCCACAAACCTTCTCTCAAACTTAATTATATATGCCCGAAGTACTGCATCGTCCGTTATATATATATATATATATATTGTTAGGTCTCTGGTCGTTGGTTAATTTTCCGTAGAAATTCTTTCCGAAGAAACTTTAGCGATACAAGTCCTTTCTTAAATAAAACTAGTTTATTTTTTCTCAATACAACTTTGCAATACATTTAATTTCCACAGGCACTTTAACTTAAACACACGCTGTAATTCATAACGATTCACGCACTTGACTTACGACTTGACTCGATTATCTGTCTGCAATTATCTCTGCCTGTCTGCAATTCAATTCATTATCTCGCTTTATTTGC
>NW_013669680.1:17836-26240 GCF_000517525.1 Limulus polyphemus
CGGAAAATCAATTAACAAACGGAGACGTAACAGTGGTTTTAAACAGGTTATTTTAAGGCCATCGTGTTGCTTCATCACGATACCTACTTAATAGCACTTATTTGAGGTAAATTGGAATATCATTTGCTTCTTGTGTTTTCGAATCTTCTTCAAACCACGAGCTAATTAAACAAGTGAACAAGATATTAGCAACTTGAATACACATACAAGTTTTCGACAAAGTGTAATATTTTATTAACAAGACTGGGTAAATGAGAAAAAAATAAGAAACACAGTTGACAAAGCTACTAGGGAAGAAAAAAAAAAGGGTTGTTACGACAGCGGAAGTCACCCGACGCTGGAAGCATGCTCGCTGGAGTTTCTAGAAGGATCATGTCTCTTCCTGGCAACCCTAGTCTTTTCTACGCGCCCTCTATTTTAGTATATATGCAGGCAAATAAAGCGAGATAATTAATTGAATTGCAGACAGGCAGAGATAGAGACGGACAATTGTGTCAAGTGCGGTAGTGACCGTAAGTAAAGTGTATGAATCGTTGTGAATTATAGCGTGTGTTTAACTTAAAGTGACCGTGGAAATTAAGTGTATTGCAAAGTTTTATTGAGCAAGAATAAACTAGTTTTATTTAAGAAAGGACTTGTATCGCTGAAGTTTCATCGGAAAGAAATTATACCGGAAATTATCAAACAAGCAGAGACGTAACGGGGTATAATGTGCGTCATGAGGATAAGTAATAGAAAAAAGTGTTATAAAAGGGGTTCAATTGATAAACAAAACTGGATTCTTGCGAGTGGAAGAAAATCAAAAATATAACTACTGGTTTATTCTTCCAGATGAACTTGTGAGGAAATAAGCGAAACGTTAGAGGACGTGAATCTCTTCTGAAAATGAATGTTCGTGATAATTAATAAAGAAATAAGTTACGAGACAGCGAAAATTATAATTTATTAAATAAAAAGATAAATCTGGAGAAAAATGAGAAAGAAGATAAGTGGGAAATGTACTTTAAAAAATCAGAGAAAGTTTGAAGGTACGGTTAAAACTTATCTGTAGTCTGGTGGCTAGGACGCTTGACTGGCAATTGCGATTCGCGGAATCGAAATATGTTGCCGAACATACTCACCCCTTGAGTCAGGGGTGTTATAAGGTGAAGATCGTTCTCACTATTCGTTGGTAAAAAGTAGCCCAAGAGTTGTGGTTGGTAATGTTGACTAGCTGCTTTCCCTTTAGTTTTTCATTACAAAATAAGGAACGGCTTTCACAGATAGGCCTCGAGTAGCTTTGCGCAAATATTCAACAAACAAACAAACTTGTCTCGTATAACAAATTTATAATTTTAACCTTCAAGATCCCTTCAGCGTTATGAAGACAGTATTTGTGGAAAGTTGTGATGAAGATGAAAAACAATAATCCATATTTTAGAGACTTTACTAATGTTCTGTTTTTATGTTCTCACGATATATTACAATTTTATGTTCTAAAAGCATTTAGATCTCCCAACACAGCTGGTACGATATTTAGTTTTTTTTATCAAAGTGTCTGAAACTTTAATAACATCATTATTAAAAAATAACTTCAGTACTTTTAAAACTTCGGTTAAGTTGAAAAAAGATTATATATAATATATATTATATGAAACTGAAATCATAAAATAAAATCACCATATTTGTTTTTCAAACGCTCTAATAAAGGTTTTATACGAATTCTTTGAAAACACTGTTTTCTTAACAGATAGATACCAACTGTTTTTCAACTTACAAAACATCATATGCGCCTTTATCTAAAACTTTACTCAAATAGCGCATTTCTCACAAATAAAAATCCAACTGTCAGTGAACTGTTCCGAGAAAACCGAATTCTGCATTGGGAAATTATGTTGTTAGTGTAAAATGTGTTGTAGCTATAAAAGCACCTAGGCTTATAAAATGATAAGAAATTAATATTAACTTCTGTTCAAAGTAAACCACCTACATGATAGATCACAACTAAACATATACTCAGTAAAGAACACACCTAATGAGATATACTGTTCAAACTATCTTAATTATGATTAGAACGTGTGGTTATGTCAGTTGGGTACTTTCGCTGAATCACTCACTGTTAACGGCATTTTCGGCCGTAAATTGTTTATTTTCAAGCTGGTATATAGTATTTACTTTAAAAGAAACTCAACAGAGGGCAGTGTAGTTTACTTCCGGCGGGATTAGCTGGTGAAGAAGAGTATAGACGTGCCATTGTTAATTATGATTTGATATTTTAAAAGAAGTATTGACTATTCAGGTACAAAATAGATGGCCAAGCAGTATATGTACCATAGAACAAAATAGTATTTCACAATGGAGAAGGAATTTCATGAAATCGATAGCAAGAACGCTTGGGCACAAGCTTTCCAGGTGAGTGAACTGTTCAGTGTCTCAGTTTATCTTAAGTTAAGACTAAGTAACTGTACAGGCGGTAGATTTATTTTGTACGACGGCTACGTATACAAGTACATTCTATGAATAATCATTGCAGTTAAATTAGGCCTAATGTCAGATGGTACCAGCATTTTACTAGTATTATTACTGTTAGATAATTTTCGTTTCTTGTAATGTGATTTATTTATATTTAGAAATAATCAGAATAGGCTGGCATAAGTTTATGACTGTGCTGTGTGCACTAAAAATAAGGGGTTTCAGTGATACTTAAATAATGAAAATAAAAAATCACACACCATTGGATTCCACAGTCACAAATTAGTAGATTTACACTGCAATTTCAATTATTTAGTTCTTAATTAATGAAAAACAATTAGTAATCATACCTGTAAATTGACCTTTCGCTCCACCCTACCTGCTCATTGGAACCACATTAACAAAATGTCAGTGATTTATCGTTTTACCTGGTAACCTGATACTGTGTGACACCCATGTCAAGGCAAGATAAAATGTAGTTCCATTAATGTCCATCCATTTGAAACTCATACACATGTGTTCATATTATATGGATAAATAAAGTGAAAATTGTCAACAACCAAATGTTAATAATGAAGCATGAGCTTACCTATGTACCTATGAAATAATAGGTGAAATACCATGATTGATCTCTACCCATTCAACATCATGTCATGATGTAATTGATACATCATTTGTAGCCACACCCAACAAAATGAATTTTAAATGGTTTTAAAGTTTTATTTGGGTGTTTTCATATAGTAAATGCTTCTGGATCCAATGAAACTGGCCAGACCAAAGTAGAGCATGAAGAGAGCTATTTTTCATTTGTTGTTTGTGTACAATAATTGGTATTTTATTTATGTGAGATTTATATATTCACAATTGTGATTTAGTATTCACATGCTTCCATGGCCAGGAACTACAGGTATCTGGGACGCTCTACTAAAACTAAAAATTAATCATGAATATTTTTCTGTAATAGATGTTACCTCATTTTTCAGTCATTAAAGGTATTTACTGAATTACTTAGATTACTGTCAATAGTATAAATTATAATTACCATTAGTATTACTGTTACATATAGTAATATTATTTAATTAAGAGTTTAGTCTTTTACAGTGCTAGATCTTAAACTCTCTTAATAGTATGTAATCAAGTGTTTATAGTAGTACTAATACTGTAATAATAAGGGGTCCCAGAGAATTATAGTTCCTGGCCATGAAATCTGAGTTGGAAATATATAAATCTCACAAACAAAATACCATTTATTGTACACCAAAAATAAATTAAAATGTGTGCAGTACTAATACATGCAGGATTTGTATCATTTATTTCAAGGCAACTGTACTCCCATTAGTTGTAAATTGGCTTTAAAAACATGATGATTGCTAAAGCTGTCATCCACCCTTTTTCAGTGACCAGCAAGCAAATGTTAAAACTAAAAACAGGATGTTTGTTCAAATCGGTTGGACCATTAAGGATTGATGATACATCAAACAATAGCTCTCTTCATGTTCTACTTTGGTCTGACCGGTTTCATTAGATCTAGAAGAATTTACTATTTGAAAACACACAAACAAAGCTATAAAACCATTTAAAATTCTTTTTAGCCATTGAATTTGTAGAAACAAGTCCATACAGTAAACTTTTTGGTTTGTATTGCATAATTCATAAACTGATACATAGGTATGTCTTCCCAAATCGAACTGACAGCAAGTCAAAAAATGATGAATGGGGCTTGTAAACTATCTATTTGTTGCCCTGGTAACTAATTAATTACTTTACATCATGCCATTGGGTGTAAACAGACTATGTTGTCTTCACGACAGTTTGCTATACATCATATCAGCGAAAGAACGTGTGCTACCATAGTCTATGAAAAAAAGTAGTATGAACAATATATCAATTACATCTTCACATGACGTAGATCGGGTAGAGGTTACTACTGATACATGTCTGTCAATCACGATATTTCAGGTTTACAACCAGTGTGATTACAAAATCTCCTATACTTTCATAGGTATGTTGGATATACAAAACTGTTTAATGCAAGTGGTATTATTTACTTTATTTTGTGACTTAATATTTAATGATTGTTTAGTTTTTAAGACAGGAGTATTGAAAATGGATTGTTTTAAAAGTTAGTTGGGACATACTTCATCACGTAACTCTGTACGAGTCATATGTTATGTTTGCAATTACATTGTTGTTTAGGCTTTACTAATATTATTGACGTCATGTTACTTAAATCTTCAGTATTTTTCTCATTACCTTAAGTGAGTATTGTGACCTTACAGTGCTGTTCGCGTAGTTTAGAGAAAGTTCAAGGCCTCGGTGAACAACATATAAATAAAGGTGACAAAGCGAGTGCAAGTCAAGTGCAGTTCAGTCAAAAAATTAGTTAGCGAAAGAAAAAATGAAGCTAGTCAGCGTGAGTGATTAGCCCTAATGGGTGATATTTTACAGTGAGTTTCACAGTTTAATAGAGATAAGGAGAATAATTTGTATTGTTAAAGGGTGTTCAAAAGTAATTGAACCCATCAGTGTGGACTTTGACAAAAAGGGTAATTATTTAAAGTTCGAGATACAACTGTGGTAACCCGTGGGGTAACATAAGTGAATTGTTCACTGATAAGAGTAGAGAAAAATTAATCGTCTTGTCAATTGGATTCTAAAGTAATTAGATCAGATTTAGTAGACTTTTGACAAGAAAAGAGAAATATTTAGAGTTTTAGATAAAACTGTGATTTCCTATAGTCTAAAGAATTTGTGTACATACGTTTGACTTGTTTTGAATATATTATCTTAAAACAAGTGAATTGTGTGCTGTCCATTTATTGTTAGAATTTATCGCCAACAAGTCACAGACACCTACTGTAAAGAATCCAAGCCCATATACATAAAAGCCTGACAAGGTACTTAGGTAAGCTCATACTTCATTGTTAACATTTGGTTATTAACATTTTTGATTTCATTTATCCATATAATATGAATACGTGCGTATGAGTTTGAAATTGATGGACTCTATTGGGACAACATTCTATCTTGCCTTGACATGGGTGTCACACAGTATCGGGTTACCAGGTAAAATGATAATATATCAATCAGTCACATTCTGTAAACATTGTTCCAATGGGAAGGTAGCGTGGAGCGAAAGGTCAATTCACAGGTACGATTTTTAATTGTTTTTCATTAATTATTAACTACATAATCAAAGTTACAGTATAAATGTACTAATTTGTGACTATGAAATCCAATGGTGTGTGGATTGTTTTGTAATTTTTATTATTTCAAAAACACCAAAACCCTCTAGTAATAGTGCATAGTAGTTTATAAAAGAAGCATTAGGAGTCAAAATAGATGGAAAAACACTTGGCAACAGTAACTGTCAGGTGCTTCAGTTTTAAATGAACTTTACTTTATAGATGCAAATAATGGTAGTAAGTTATTTTTTAAGCTTGTGTAATGAAAGTAAAGAATTTATAACATAAATGTCTTAATAAGTACCAGAATCTATATTAAAGTAGTAATATATTGAAGTGGAGACAAATATGATAACCAAAATATTGTCAAACTAATTATTAGTAGATTGTAAGGTTTTCCCTTTAACAATTTGACAAGTGGTTATACCTTACAATCTAATGAATTGCTTCATAGTGATAGTGTATGGCTTTCTTACTTGCATTGTTGACATATTATGCATATAATAATGAGTTATTATTATTAGTTATTGTACCCTTAAGTAAAGAATGTTTAATACAGTTTCTTACTATAATGGTGGTAATCACATTTTGTTATGAACCAAATCCTTTGGAACATACAACTCATTGGCAGAAGACCACTTGTCCCATTATTCTTACCAAGCAAAAGAAACTAGTGTAACTGAACTATAGTCCGTCATATTCGAAAGATCTTAAAGGAATTAAAACTTATAGCCCATGTGACATCATTTGGCATATCGTTCCATAAATTATTCATTTTAATACAAAAAAATGTTTGCTTAATAATAAGCATTGAGTTGTTCTTCTTTAATTTATAGTTATTTCTTCTAATCAGGACAGTTTACCCAAAACCTTAATAAGCCATAGCTTAAGTGTTTTAAGTAGTTGGCAAAAGTTTTGAAAAGTAAATTTTAAGTGGTATATCAAACTGTGGGATACAGGTATAAGTTCAAACACTGAAGGTGAGACTGTTCATTTTAAATGTTAATCTAAATTATAAGTTTTAAATGTTCCCACAAGGCGGGGGAAACCATTAAAATTCTGTGAATTTTATATATTGTGTTCTTATCCTGGATATCATCAGGAAATTTTATTTTACAGATAAAATCCAGGAAAAGACAGTGAATTTCATGTGATTCAGTAATGTTTCAGGACAAGGTTGATGAAAAATGTATTTTTATTAGCACCAAAAGTTACATATAATTGTAGAGCATTTAGCATATCAGACCTTTACTAGCAATACTTATAAACTTACGTTATCAGTTTAACCTTGAAGAAGAATGGTACACCTTTGAAAGTACTCGATATATAGCATTTTTATCATTTTATGTTAAGACTTCTTAAACCTACAAGTTTTTCTGACATCATGAAACTTATGTTAGTGTCATTGTAGTACTGTTAAATATGGAGGAGGGTCCAGCTGCCATGGACCCCTTGCCTAGATCCACTCCTACTAATACAAAGTTAAAAAAAAAACATTACATTAAAGAATAATTATTAATTTCTGGGAAAATATTAAAGGTTTAGATTCCCTTCCTTCAATCCATGCCTGCTTATTCAACACTAACTAATACAGTTACCAAATAATATTAGAAACATAACTAAATATGAAAATTTACAGTAAATTTACACTTTATTTAACACTATTGTAGCCAGAGAGTTGGCAGTGGGTGCTGCCAGTCCATTGTCTTCACTTAGATTATTTGTAATTTTGTGACATTAATCGATTACTTACAAGTGGTGATTAATTGCCAATTGTGAGCAATCAATTAACTCTTTCAGCACAGGCGTGGTCCATAGAACCAACCTCATAACTATTTTGTGCTTGTTAGAGTTTCATGCTATAACTTTTAAATTAGTAAGCATATGTTAATAAAATTTAGCAGATTATCAGTACACATTACAATGCTTTGTTATCCAAAATATCAAATTTTTGTATTAAGTCTTAAAGTTTGTAAAGCAATGTTTTTATAATGCCTTTTTTTTTCTTTTCACGTGTTGCCTGTCAAACATGCAAATTAATTTTCATTTTAAGATTTAAAATACTTTTATGCATCAGAAAATTTTCATATTTCACATGCGAAATTTTTATAATGTCCCGATAGTTAACAAATGTTTCTTGATTAAAAAAATTATATTGTATGTTATTTTCAGTAAAAAAATCTCTGTATGGGTTTGGTAGACTTGACTGATCTCATAAACACCATAAAAAAATTAGGAAATGAATATAAATTATGCCTATTTCATTCTAGAATGACAACAAATTATAACACAAAAACATAAATGTTTAGACTAAATACCTTAAATCTCATAACATTATACATTTATATATGTTTATTATTTTTATTATATTGACATTTCAGCCGTGCCTGGTTAACAATACAGAAGTTACAATGACTTGGCACACGTGCATTCATGTTACGGTATCCAATAATATAAAACTGACCTTTAATCTTTGGCTGTGTTTTTGTAGACTAGTATTTTGTAAAATACAGTCACATTTCAATTATTATACATGTGTATATAGATTATTGCTATTTAGAAATAAGTTCTTAAACTTATTTTTCTTAAAACATAAAACAGTAAATAAAGAAGTAAGGCAAACAATTATATCTTTTAGTTACAACCTTTGTACTTGGTTACTGCTTGACGTAGGTTGTTAAGCCTTTTAAAATTTCACATGTGAAGGATATGAAACGAAATAATTTTTTTTAGGTTTTATATATACAGTTGAATAACCAAAAAATCAT
>NW_013669680.1:27115-36000 GCF_000517525.1 Limulus polyphemus
CCCTTCCATCTATATCATGGATAACTGGCTGTTGTAATGTGCTATGCAAAGGCATAGTTGAAATGTTGTTATAATCTTCTTACTAGAAACCCATATTTAACCAGTAAAAATGATGTTGGTTAAATTATTCAAGTTCTTGAATATCCTAAACCTTTGCAAGTGTTTAATGTTTTTTTTTTTAAAACATGTATCAACAATATCTAGGATAAAGCATCAATCTTTGAAAGTAATACTATCATATCAGTTCTGTGACCTTTAAAGGATCAAGCTTTAAATTATAAGCTTAAGTTTTATGCACAGTGATGCTCAGTGCACCATAATTCAGTGATGAGAATATTGCTTTAATTAAAACAGGTGCATTGTTGGTGAAGGTAAAAGCCTTGGCAGTACCTGTGTATGAGACAAAAAATTGTTGAAAACCTATTCTATAGTTTTCTGATTGCAAGTTAATATTGGGCTTGTAAAGGATCAGTTGACTGAAATCATTACTAGACTTTATTGTGATCTCTTATCATAATTACTTACGCATTTAAATGTTTTAGTTTCAAATAATTATGCATAACCTGGCAACTTTGCCTCATAATATTAGAATAAAATCTGGGTTGCTTTTAGCAGGCTGTGCTTAATGTGTCTTTTTTTAAAAAATAAATTGGCTTTCTCTCTGAGCTATTTCTCATGTTGGCAAAAGTAAAGATTTTGTCATTGTCTTACTATTTATGGAATTCCTTTATGTTAACACTTTTTGAATAAACTTCATATGAAAAAACAAAATTTTTTGAGAATACAGCTTGAAAGAAAATATAAGAACATCATAATAGAAGTTTTGAGATGTATGTGTAACAATAAAACATGCTTCCGATACTATTATCTTACTTCTCCCAAATAGCTTTTCTCGACTTATATTGCCCTCTTTATGCGCAAATTTTCACTCACCACTAGCCTTGTTATTCCCTGCCTATCCTCATGTGTATTCACATGGAACATCTGTATGTTATCATGCAAAAGATAGTTTAGCAACCCTCCACAAATAGGAGTGTGACACAACTACTATCATCCCTAGACCCCTCTCTTCTGTGCAGCCCATAATAACTATAGTAACTTCTCGATTGGTAGTCTAACTGTCAGGGCTTGTTTTCAGACTGAAATTTTAGTTAATTTGTTCTTTGGCTGCATTTTTTTTTTCAACCACCATTTTTTGAATTTTTACAATTGTATAAATTCTGGTTGGAGAGAAAAAAAATTTTCCCAGTCAACTCCACTGGTTATGCATTCGCAATTCCATGTAGCATCTACTACCACTGCTGTAGCTAGTACAGATGATTTGCTGGCCACTTCAATGATGTTTGAGCAAGCTTTCTCTGTTTAGGAAGTAATGGCTCTGGTTCATTGAGAGTTGGCTACTTTTATGCAGGGTCTGGTGTACTGCCATCGTTTGCCTCCTACATATCACCATGGAGTCCTACTTAGCCATTACGTGGATGACTGGCTCCTTTTAGCTTCTTCAAAGGTTGAATCTGCCCTTCATACTCCATTTCTTGTAGGTTGGTTGGTGAAGATAGAGAAGCCTTTCCTCACTCCCACACAGTTCCTAGTTTATCTTGGGGTGTTGTTCAATTACCTACTCAGTTGGGCCTGACATTCTACCCTTCAGTTAAGGGCTATGGAGCTTCTAGTTCGTAGTCTCTCCTCTTCTACTTCTCCCACTGTGTGAGAGGTTCTCTCTCTTTTGGGGACTTGGGCTTCTCTGCAAGCCCTCATTCATCATGCCAACATGCATTGCCTTCAGAGGGTTTTGTTGGGCTGGTGGAGCCTTGTTCAGGTTTCCTTGGATGCCCCTTTCTTCCTTCCTCCTTCCTTACAGACTGACTTTGCCTGGTGGTTGGATCGAGACAACACCACTGTTGGGGTTCCTCCTCCTCGACCTGAATGTCACCTTTTTACGAATGCCTCTCTGGACACTTGGGAGGTTTTGGGGTGGTGGACTCACTCAGGGTCTCCTCTCCATATCAATCTCTTGGAGCTCCTCACAGTTCATTGGGCTTTGGTTCAATTCCTTCCAGATCTTCATGGCCAGTTGGTGATGGTGTATTCTGACAACTCGACACTGGTCTTGTACATCTCCAGGCAAGGGGGCATATGGTCAGGAGACCTCTGTTTTTTGGACACTGGATCTCCTGTATTGGGCTCATGGCCATCAAATTCTTTTGTTGGCTTGACATATTCCGGGTTCTCTGAATCTTGTCAAATATAATTTATTATGTCCTGAAAGGATTCTTCCATTGGAGTTGTCACTGGACACATGGATGTGTTGGGAGCTCTGTGCCTTGTGGGATGTTTCAGAGGTGGACACCTTTTCCACTCATCACAATTCTCAGCTCCCACAGTTTTGGTCTCCTATTTCACATTCTTTGGCTGGAGTGGTGGGTGCTCTCAGTCTGGATTGGTCTCTATGCCTACTCTCTCATTTGTCTGTTTTTTAGATCATTTCTATCATCCATACCACTCCATGTCATGTTCTGTTGGTGGCTTCATATTGGGTGGCTCATCTATGGTTTACACATATCATCATTGGTCCATCTGTCTTGGTTATCCTCTATCATCCAACCCTTTCCCACATCACTTCCTTTTTAATCTGGCTCTTTGACAAGGGTCTTTTGGTCATCTCTGTTAGGGGCTATCACATGGCATTGTCAGTCACATTTCATTTTCCTTGTTATGCCCATGTCTTCAATTCAACAGTCTTGTCTGCTTTGTTCTGTTCCTTCTGCATCACTTGTCTTCCTCTTCCTGCCTCTCTACTGGATTGGAACCACAATATTGTCCTTCATGCCCTTATCCTTCTTCCTTTTGAACCCTTTATATCCCCTCTCATTTGCTTCCTCTTGTTACCATCTAGACATCGTCATTTGGATATGTTTGCTTTTGGTGTCCATTGCACCTTGTTTCACAATTCCTATGTGGTCCTTTTCCCCAATAATTTCTTTTCTGCCCAAACATTGGCCACTCAGAAGAGTAGTTCCACCTTCACACCTATCTTCCTTCCTTCCATATCTCACTTTTATGATCTTTTTTATCCTTACTGCCACCTCTGTGTAGTCAGGGCTCTCTGCTGTTACATGGCATGCACTGAATCTTTACCAGCCCCGTGACTTTTGTAACAGATTGTATTCACTTAGTTTATTCCTTTCTTTCTCCTGATGATTTTCATCTTTTTTTGTGTATCTTCCCATCAAATTCGTCTCCTTACCATATCCCTGGCTACTCATTTCCATCATCCATTGGAGGACATCATTAGCACTGGTATGTGGACCACTCCCCATACCTTTACTGCCCATTGTCTTCACCACCTAGTTGTTTCTTCTTCTATGGGATTTCATCTTCCTCCAATTGCTATTTTGCACTCCAGGATGTCTTTTTGAGTTGGTAAGTTCTCTTTTTTTCTTCTTAATTTTCTTAGCAGGGGCTTTTGTAACATAGTTGGCTCCTGCTTAGTGGTGAATGTTGCCTGACCACATATACTTATTCTTAGATCTGCACTGGAAGACCTGTGGATCATATACACCCACAGTTGAGATTAGATGATCCACAGGACTGCTTGTAGGTATGCCTCGTGGTACTTAGCTTCATAAAGATGTTCTTCCCAGACCATACACTCATGGACTAACATGAGTAAAACAGACAGGGATTACTACCCATCCCAGATGATCCATGTATTGTAGGTCACAGGATTAGCCTGTATTTCAAAACAAGGTGTCGCGGTCACCCATTGCACTGTCCCTGGTGCATTATTTCTCCAGACTTTCCAATGCCCTGTTTTCTCCCTTCTTCCAGTGGAGTATGGGAGTCCTTACCACCTACCAGTGCCTAGTTGCTGGGTGGTGGACCATGGAGGTTTCCTACTGAGTGTGCTCAGTCCTACTCAGTTGAAAGTAGGGAGATATAGATGAGGTTGATGCTCATCCTATCATGGACCTGATGTATAATTCCAGATGCCGTCAGGTGTTGAATAATGCATTCCACCTCTTCCTACCGTGGACTGGGCCATACATTCCTATTGCTGCCTGATAATGGACTTGAGATACACCCCCACTTTGCTGTCCACCTTCCTACTGTCTCCTGGGTGTCAGTTTCTAGCAGATATTATGTTGGATGTGCTCACAGGATTAAGCTGGGGAGATCCCTCCATTGTTTCCACCCTTACTGCAACACAATTGGATGCGGGCAAAGAGTATACCTGGTTCAGAAATGGTACTGTCTCCTACAGGGGTGTTGCCTTCCATTTATTTGCATGCCCCATGGTCTTCCTTTGGGCACTTTCTAAAGTGGGATCATTTTCTCATCAGACCCTCTGCCAACTCAGTGTGGGATTCTAGCTATTTGTGAGTAGTGGTAAGATATCGTATTCTTGGTTGGTTTTGTATGTACTGCCCAATCTCGAGGGGTCCCAGGCTGCATGAAAGAGTGGGGGCTATTGACGATAGGAGTTATGTCACATTCCTATTGGTGGAGGATTGCTGTACTATCTTTTGCCTAATAGCATGCAGATGTTCCAAGTGAATACACACGAGGGTAAGTTGGAGTATCAAGGCTAGTGGCAAGCAAAACGTTGGACACATATAGAGGGCTGTATAAGTCGAGAAAAGCTATTTATGAACAGAGGTAAGTATCTATCAGAAATACATTTTCAGTTTAGAAAAATGTTAACTTTTGTATACAAAGAGGGTTTATCATATTTGATATAAGCTTACTTCAGATTCAATTTCTTTGTGTAATGAACCAAAATAATGAGAGATTTTATCTGGTTATTTCTTTTCCTTTTGTTTCTATCTTAAATTTCGCCATTTTTTTTTTCTCATACTTAAAAGATCATTAATCAGGAATCTGTTGTCTTTTTTGTTGGTGTTTCTATCGTGAATTAAAATTTAAAAAAGTTATCTAACACATACAGGTTAAAACATCATATATATATAGAACAGTATAAATAAGTTTTAACATTTATTTGTTTAGATATCCTTTTATGATAAGTTAACATTAAAGGTAAAGTGAAAAATGAAATATAGTCAGTTTGCTTGTGGTCTTGCAGATGTGTACATCTATGTGTAACAACACAATCTATATGTGTGTGTGTGTGTGTAGGACCCTTACAACAAAACATTTAGAATCTTCTCCGAACATGTTGTATATGAGAAGTCACATGTATGAAACAGAAATCAAGAAATTTTTTTTTGTAAATTTGGATATTTTTTCCAGTGTTCTTTTGATTTGCATTTACATACTGTTAGTAGAATTATTTATGGGATTTTGAGTCTCTTTTACTTCACCATATACAGCTGTTTAATGATAACATTTTAGCTCAACTATGAGTTATAGGTGCTGTTAAGGTCGTTCATCTTGCTAAAGTAATGGTTCTCCATTGCCTAGTAGTAGGCTGTACAGAGGTTTAACTTAGTTCTTGTCTAGAATTAATCTTCCACTGCATAGTGCTGTAGCTGTTCTTCTGATTGATAAGATAGCACTCAATATAAGTGTTGTACATGTATTATGTGGAGAACAGGAAACTGGTTTTACTTTTTTCATGGAACTCTGTCATGTACATGTAAGAGGTGTGACTGTCTGGCATGCATTGCTGTGTTTATTCCCGCTTTGTTGTGCATTGTATACAATGTATTTAAAGTAATTTTGTATTTGAGTGCCATGTACTGATAAAAGGATAAACTTGTATATCTAAAGTCATTTACACATGAACTTCCCAGTAAGAGGGTCAGCCTGTATCCCACTTAATACTGAGCACAATAAACATATTATTCCAACTCCAGCATGTATAGTTGTTACATCATTTGTAAATGTAAAGCTCAATGACTTTTGTTCTCATTCAACTGTGAAGTCCATGTGACATCAAACCTGTAATACAAGTATGTCTTCAGCTGTTTCGAGTAAAAAAAATCAAGAGTACAGATGTATGACAAAGTCTGTAGTTGAACTCAAATTATTATATTACAGACTTTGTTACCATGTGTGAATATTTGGAATATTTTGCTTATAGTTAATTTTTAGATTTACTAACTTATAGTAAACTGCATTACAGATAGTTCATGTAGGTAGTTAATCAACAAAACCAGGACTTGTATAACAAATATTGCATGTAGTAGATGTTAATGTTAAACATGACAATGTGAACTGTATTTAGTATAATTTAAATTTAAGCAGTAGGGTACAAAATTGAGCAGAAAATGTAGAATGCATACTGGAGGTGATAAAGTTAAGCAACAGTTGTGAAATCTACACACAACTTTTTATAAGTTGTGTACAAGATCATCAGTTCATTTGGCTAGAGAACTGAATCTTATGTAGAAAAATGAAAAATTCTTTGAGAGGAGTATTTTTGCATTGTTAACTGATTTTGATTATCATTGTATTTGTGTGATATATAAAAAGAAATGCATGTCTGACAGGTTAACTTCAATATCTCACTGATATTCAGTAAGATATTTGTAAGAAGAGTATAGGTGTTTGACCTTAAAGTCTGTGAGAAAATGATTTTAACAATGTGTTTGAATGTTTGCTATTTATTTTGTTGCACTCAACAACATTAAAGATTCTTTAGAAATACATTGTTATATTTAGAATGTTTAAGTCAAGAAAATTAGTGTGATAAAGTGTACAGTATATTGTATTTAAATCTACTTAGTGCAGGTATCAACTTTGAGTAACTATTAATTCAAGGAAGTATAATTGTTTCTGATTTTACATTTTGGTTGTCTTTCATTGGAGTCACTTTATTATAGTTAACAGACATTATAATCTTAATTTATTAAATTAGTTAACACTGTTAACAAGCTATTAAGAAAGTCTGATTTACAATGTTGAGTCAGGTAGTTTAATCATAAAATAAAACTGGTTGTAAAACGTAGGTGAGTTGCAAGTAGTATTGATTCTTTGTTATTCTTTAAAGAAAAGTTGAATTGGTTCTTATCAATTCTATTGACTAGCAAATACGAAGTGAATCTGGGAATTACAACTTCACATACAAAGATGCAAGAAAAGCAGAAAACAAAAACTTGAATCGTTACAGAGATGTAAATCCATGTGAGTAAATTAAATGTGCATTATGCTAGACTATCTAATGACTAATAATAATAATAATTTTCTTAGGTGTACAATGGTTTTCTTTTATGCTATATAATTTATCTATTTCAAAGTTTTTATATAGAATGTTCTGTATTTTAGGTGTAGGGTTGATATATAATTGCTTGTCTCTAAAATTAGTGTAGAATAGTCCAAAAATAATAGTTTAATTTTTTCTGCTCTTTTTCAACCAAAAAAAAAGGGAAAATATTGCAAACTCTATTTTTATTTTCTTTATAGTTAAATTAAGTTTGCTTAAGTTAATTACTGTTTGGTTAATGAAAACAAAGTATAATGCTAATTGTCTAGATAGAATGTAAAGAAAAAATTAAAAAATGTAAGACTAGACAAGAATAAAACTATTCCAAAACAGATTGAGATAAGTATGACAATCAAGAATTAGTTTATAGAAATAACACAAAAAATTAATCTTTAAAAACATTGAAAAGTGTGATCAGAGGGTGAGAAAAAAAATGCAGTTATTTTGTAATGTGTGTGCATATGTGTAAAGTTTTGTACTAGAAGTATTGGAACAGCACATCTTGAGTGTTGTATTCCACTTTTATGGTCCCATCATAATTTAAATTGTACATACATTTATAATTAAACACATTCAGCAATACCAGTAGAATTAGACAAGCAATGTGATGTTTAGCGGTCTGTCTTGGCTGGTCAGATCAGATTCTGAATATTATTTTTAAACATTTCATGAAGTGATTATGGATTTTTTAATTATTACCAGTGGATCAAATCCAAACTAACAAAAACAGGCATATACCGTAATACTCCCACTATTTGCAGACTTTTCCATTCAAAGCAATCAGTGAGTAGTGGAATTCATTCCCCCACATGGGAATTTTTGTTGTTCTTCACCTCAGTTTCATTGTTTAAGACATCATGGGAGTTGACATCTTCCATTCATGGCCATGTTTCAAGGCTACATCCTGTTTCTGAAATCCAGCTCCCTGTGCCCAGGCATGTGTTCACTTACAATCTTGAATTCCCTATAAAGTCATGATATCTTTCATTTCAGAATG
The DNA here is from genome assembly GCF_000517525.1 of Limulus polyphemus. Classification (NCBI taxonomy): domain Eukaryota; kingdom Metazoa; phylum Arthropoda; class Merostomata; order Xiphosura; family Limulidae; genus Limulus; species Limulus polyphemus. The sequence goes on from NW_013669680.1 coordinate 35,278, forward strand.
GCTTTTAAAACTCGTGGACTGATTTTGACTGGCTGAGCCAACATTCCACATTAATACATAAAATGGTCTTCCATTCTTTTCAACTTGTAATAGATTGAAATGTCTCTGATTGTCATTTCAACAATTCCACATAAGTAACCATTCTTTGAAGTTGCATGAGCTCCTTTCCATGTGGCATGTTAACTCCATCTGGTTGACTGTGGCTACTACTGACCTATGCAGTCATTCATCATGAAATTCACATGCAAGCTCAGTGAAGATTGGTCTATTTGTGGCTAGGGTTGCAGTGTTACAGAACTTTTGATAATATAGATATGTGGTATGTGTTTCTTAGTCTAACTCTCATCACTTATTTGGATTATCAGTGACAGGTTGTAGCTTATTTTATTTTCAGATGACCATAGCCGTGTTAGACTGAGTAAAGGAGACAAAGACTATATTAATGCAAGTTTTGTAGAAATACCAGCTGCCAGACGTGCCTATATTTTAACACAGGTTAGTCACATAAGAAATATTTTTTTTAATTCTGATAGATTTTGAGCTGGGTAGGTTTTTTCTATGTGTATACCTAAAAATAATGAAAAACATGAAGATCACTTTTATATGCGGAAACATCTGTCAGCTGAGTTCTTGCACAGGTCATAAAATATAACGTTGATAAACTGAAACATCAGCACATGTAGATCTTGAAAGTCGAGTTGTTCAAAACTTGAAAATAGTGTT
>NW_013669680.1:36010-37898 GCF_000517525.1 Limulus polyphemus
ATATCTGTTGAAGCTTTTCGCCAGACACTAATCATAGCAGAACCATCTGGAAAATGATCTATAGTAAATAATACAGCTTATAAAATGAGTCAGATCAACGTAGGCCGGTAAGGCAATCACTGATTAGCATAGCTTTAAGCCAATCAAGAAATGTCACAGACCTACTGAAGGATATGCAGATTGTATAGGAATTCTTTTTGGTGGCCTATGTTGATCTGACTCTATTTTATAAGCTGTATTATTTCCTATAGATCATTTTCCAGATGGTTCTGCTATGATTAGTGTCTGGCGAAAAGCTTCAACAGATATTTCCTTTGCAACATCTCAAAAGATCTTAAAGATCTACATATCTACATGTGCCGATGTTTCCGTTTATCAATGTTATATTTTAAGATCTGTGCAAGAACTCGGCTAACAGATGTTTCCGCATATAAAAGCTATCTTCAAGTTTTGTACACCAAAAACAACTTTTCAAGTATAAAAAAAAATAGTAATGGGTTGCAAGTAAGAATTTGAAAATAATGTGGAGCACATTTATTTATTTTATGCTTTGCATTTCATTTTGTTACAGAAGCCTCAGTTTTAAATAGATGGTAGATACAAACTTTCAAATAGGATTTCAAGCTAGAGTTATAACCATCTTACAACAAGTTTTGCAAGTAGTTAGGTGATGTCAGTCTTTCTTTTCTTAGTAACAGAAACGTAACTGTTTAACTAGGATGAAGAAATTATATAGAAATATGATATTAGATCTTATTCATGTAACTTCATGTTGTCTTTCATCATTCTGCCCACCAAATAGCAGTTTAAAAGTTTTGTTGTACATTAAAATACTTACTGTTGAAATAAAGTAAAATATACAAGTTTTCAAAAACTTAAACACTGTTCATTGTGAGCTTGAGTAGTTCTTTGTCAAAGGGTAAAGATCTAACCAGTTCCTATTTAACAAGAATGTTACAATGAATTATGTTTGACTTCCACATAGTGAGTTCCACAAAATACTTGAATCAATTATGAATAGATAAATCACTACAAGCTTTACTAGTTAATGAAATAACTATTAGTATAAATGTAAATGTTTTCTAATTTGGCTTAATTACTACTGGGCATTTTTGTTAATCTCACATTTTTGTGCTTTAAATAGTGCAATACAATTTTCTGTAGTGAAATATACGTATATATACATTTTATTTTTCACATACCACAAAGTGTTTTTAGTTAATCTCATGCTTTTCCTTCTTTTATGTAAGTTCATTCCTAATTACCACAGAGTACTTTTAGTTAATATTATAAGATTGTGTCCTTGAATCATAACTGTAGATCACTTTTAGCTGGTGATTTTAACCTCTTTTTTTTTCTTTTTCAAGGGTCCACTGCCAATAACAACAGGGCACTTCTGGCTAATGATATGGGAACAGAAGTCAAAAGCTGTTCTTATGCTGAATCGAGTTATTGAAAAAAACACAGTAAGTATACTTTATACAGCATTGAAACAAAAAATTGTGTGTTCTCAAGGCTAGAAGGGAAAAATTAATAATACAGTTAAGTAAGGATTTGTTTTAAATTACAGGTTTTTAAGAACTTGGTTGTAGGTTTCTCATCAAAAATATTTTGTATTGGAAGTCACCATATTAGCTGAATCACAACTAGTCTAAGAAAATGTGAGCAGTTACAGGGCTCAATTTTAAGGAAATTTCCAGATTGGCATTGGGACAACCTGACCTGTATCAGAGATTGTCCAGAAGGCTGTATTGGTTGTCCAAAAAAAAAAAAAGGTTGAGAGGTTAAGTAATCTCAGTAATTTACTCTGCATTATTTGCTGTGTCAACCAATCCTTCTGAGCTGATGTAAAAGTACTCTACTAGTTTGGTGCTGCTAACAATGTTTC
>NW_013669680.1:38041-40299 GCF_000517525.1 Limulus polyphemus
ATATATATATATAGAGAGAGAGTTAAACCAGTTAATTCTTGCTTAGTAGGGTGCATACTGCAGCTAGTCAGTTATCCCTGGAATTTTCACAAAACGATCAGTAGTTTACTTTGTGAATAGGCCCTTTGATGTATGGCCTGAGGTTAAAATGCTAATTAATCTCAATTTAGTTTGTGAGTAAGCCCTTTGGTGTATGACCTAAGGTTGAGATGTTAAGTAATCTCAGTAATTTACTCTGCATTATTTGCTGTGTCAACCAATCCTTCTGAGCTGATGTAAAAGTACTCTACTAGTTTGGTGCTGCTAACAATGTTTCACTAAAGGATGATCCTATATGACCTGTTCTAAACTGAGCTATTCTGTGTATGAATCTTCCTTCAGGTTTTTATATTTTTTCTGCCCCCTACTTTTCTAAACTAGGGCACACTTGTATTCTCAACAAAATAGTTTTGCATAAAATGATCCTGAAGTTAATTTGGAATTACAGAGAAATTTGAGCTTTTTAAAGATGTTGAAAATTTACTGTTGCAGAAATAATATAAAAACTTTTAACTTTCTCTTACCCATCTGTGGATGAAACATTTCCTTGAATATGTTTTTGTAAACAGAACTTTCCTAAAGATTCTGTGCTTGTTCTATTATTATTATGCAAGCAGGCTTTGTAATGCCTATCTCCTTTATATATGTTAAAATATTTCATGGATTTCTTTGGGTTACTGAATGTTGGAGATGGACAATGAACAGCTGAGTAAAATATTTCCATCTCGTTCTGCTGAGACTACAACTAACAGAATAATTTACTTTCTTCAAGTCTTGTATGTTAATTCAAAACCTGAAACTACATCTTTGTTCAACTAATTTTTGATGCCTTATTTCCTGGAAATAAGCCCAAACCATGTTACTGTTACATAGCATTTAATGCTATGTATACTGTTATACATTCACAATGCCAGAGTGCTGCACATGTACACACACACACACACACATTGCTGATATGTATTGTCATTCATACTTGTAGTTTGTATTGACCTGGAGAGAGGCAAAGCTAGCCTTATTTTATTTGTTATTTTGTTTTGTACTAATCAAAACTTTCATAAAATTTTGCTTGCAGTTATCATTATTATGTTCTGTTTAATTCGTGGATTACCTCGCTTTTCTCATGTTAACTAAGCCTTCCGTATTTCTAGTCTCGTATGTTTTATAACACTAGCCTTAGGCCCATACATGTTTAATCAAAAGGGGATCAGTGTTTCAAATGTGACGATTAACGATTAAAATTGAGAGTTTGATTTTGTAAATTTGATCGTTTTAGTTCCTACTGAAGGTTTATCAGTAAGAAGTTGATACAGCCATGTTAGTTTTATTGTCATAAGCATCTGTACTAAATATTAATGTTATTGGCATTACTTTTTGTAGCAAATTCCCACCTGCCCAGATATATGTATACAAAGAATACAATGTGTGGTAATGTAACTAACTGACCTGTATACATTGTACTGTGTTACCACACAAAGCCATCATATTTGGTTGAACTCCGTACAAAATTTACATGCACAAAGCAGCACAGGGGTGCAACTTGTCCATGATAGAAAGTTTAATGAGTAAAACAGCATTATTAGCCAATCACCAAAGCAAACTTTTCCTAATGTTTTCAGCCCTTTTCATGGGTTGTACCAACATTTCTCTTGTAAAATATACAATCTTCTTTTTTAAATAAAAAATTGGGAAAAGAAAATGTTTTTGGGGGGGTTCAAATTTTCGAGGTTTTATTTAGGGAATTTACCAATGATTTTGGTTGAAGATCGGAGTCAAATTATGCATGTAGTATGGGCATGGATAAATGTACAGTTGATTGTGATGCTGTTTTGACTAAGGTCTGTTCCTGGGTGCTAGTCATCCGTCAGACAATACAGGGTTTAAATTGGTATTCCGAGGAAGTTTTTAGTCATCTCGAACGATCATTAAAATCAAGCCCTGATTTATATTGGTAGGAGCTGTAAATATCTTAGTGGTAATATATAGTTTCCATGAAAATTTCCCCTGTGTTCAGCTTTAACATTAGCCTGCTTAAAAATGTGTACACCAAATGCAAACCCTCTTGAAAAATTTGTACAGGATGTGAAAAGTGCTTTTTATCTATTTCAAGCAACAGTTGTTTTATTTCTCATTATCAGCTGACAGCATATCAATTTTACACATTAGAACAGACCACCTAATGAAAAAACATTACTTTTACCCTACAATTTTAGTACTAGTAC
>NW_013669680.1:40365-42903 GCF_000517525.1 Limulus polyphemus
AAGAAACAAAGGCGTTAAGTTTATTCGCAAGGACCGACAGCAAATAAATAGACGGACAAATGTAAGTCAAAAATTTATTTTTTATTGTATATATATATATATATATATATATTTTATTCATCATTATACAAGTAACTAAAATGTAAAAATTAGAAACTTATTAGGTTACATATAAAAAGGAGAAAGTTAAAAGTCTCAGCATAGTCTGCATATAAACTGCTTGTGGGTTTTGTAATTCACTTACATAACATAAACTATGTGGTCACAATGTAATTTAGCTCTTTTACACAGGATTAGTTCTTAGACACAGTTCCAAGAGCAATAAAACAAAAGAGTTAAATGAAAATAGTTGTAAAAAGCATAGAAGACTGAATATCTTAGGATAAGTAACTTTAATTGTCTGTTGCAATGTGCAGTCACTCTAGAAAGAAAAAAAAGGTAATTTAAATTAATTTCATATTTTTTGTGGTGGTTACAATGCTGGTCAAATGGACCAAGTTTGTAAAATGTTAGGGTAGAGAAATAACAAATATAAAGTTCTACCGAAAAAGCTTTTTGATATTCACTTAGGAGGTTCTTGCAGTTATGGAAATTATACTTAAACTGTAAGATGAACAAAAAGTGACAAAGTATTTTTAATCATGAAAACCACCTTTCATTTAGACTCTGACTCCATTAATTTACAGATATATATTTAGTTAAAATACTTAATTAAAATATCTGATATTTTGTATATGAGAGACTTGTAATATTTATTAAAAGCTTCCAAAGTGTTGTGAAGAAACAATTACTACATTAAAAGTTATGTACACTTTTATGGTTACATGGTGGTTGCAAGGTTGTTCAAAATGACCAAGCTTGTATAAAGAGGGTTAATAAAGATATTGCAAGGTTGAATGATTTTGAGCTGAAATTGACCAGTAGGTAATGAATGAGCTTACCAAATGACAGGGGTACAAACACCTGTTTTTAGTTAGTCTTGAAAGACTTCATTGTAGCTGCATTACAAGTTAGTGACAATAACTTGTGTGTTTTGGACCACAGCATGGTTTTCTACCTATTTTACACTTAGAAACATTTTGTAGTCTGTGAACCAGTTTAAAATAATTATTAAACAGCAGACTGTCACAAAAAATATGTAAATCAAATGCAACAATATGCCAGAAATGCATATGGTAGTTTCAAAGCATGTAATTTACACAAGATTTTGTGTAATTGCCTTGGCTGGCTATGTTAATTCCATTTTTGTTGTTGTAACTCATCAGGAAAGAACAGCCCTAAGTCTTAGTTCAATGTGATGAGAGATGCTTATCTGTTACTCTCAACTTTTCAACTTCTAATGAAACTTCACTAAACTTGGGGACTATGGAACTGCAGCTACATTGTTTTCATCCCATTATCTCACACACACACACAAAAATCACACTTCATAATTTGGTACCATGGATGCATTACGAGGGTTATGGAGAAATCCCACTATTTGATCAGGCAAGAGAAGCTTAAAAGTTGGCAGTGGGTGTTGTTGACTAACTGCCTCTCATCTATTCTGTCAGTTCAAAATTAGGGATGACTATCTACCCAATAGCCATTGGGTAGCTTTACATGAATGTTCAAAGCACCAACAAAATTACTAAACTTAACTCTTTCAGCACGGGCTTGGTCCCTGGGACCAACCTCGTAACCATTTTGTGCTTGTTATAGTTTTCATGCCATAACTTTTAAATTAGTAAGCGATTGTTAACAAAATTTGGCAGATTATCAGTAAACATTACAATGCTTTCATACGCAAAATATCAAATTTTTTTATTAAATCTTAATGTTTATAAAGCAATGTTTTTCTCATATCTATTTTTTCTTTTTGCATGTTTACTATCTATCATGCAAAGTAATATTCATTTTAAGATTAAAAATACTTTTATGCGTCAAAAAATTTTTAAATTTCACATTTAAATTCTTTATAATGTCGAGATAGTTATCAAACATTTCTTAAGAAAAAACTATATTTTATCTGTTATTTTCAGTAATTAATCTCTGTATGGGTTCGGTAGATTAGGAAATAAGTATCAATTATACCTCTTTCATTCTAGAATGAACACAGATTATAACAGGAAAACATAAATGTTTAGACTAAATAACTTAAATCTCATAACAATATACATTTATATATATTTATTATTTCAGCTGTCTCTGGCTATCAATAAAGAAGTTACAATGACGTGGCTCACATGCAATCATGTCACTGTATCAAATAACATAAAACTGACCTTTCGTCTGTGCAATGTAACTTGTCTTGGCTGTGTTTTAGTAGACTAGTATTTTGTAAAATACAGTTAAATTTCAGTTATTATAGATTATATATGTATATGGATTATTAATATTTTGAAATAAGTTCTTAAACTTTTTTTTCTTAAAACATAGAACAGTAACCAAAGAAGTAAAGCAAACAATAATCTGCTTTGTACTCAGTAGCTGCTTGATGTAGGTTGCTAAGCTTTTAAAATATTGCATGTGGAGGATATGAAACAATTTTTTTTTAGG
>NW_013669680.1:43903-68560 GCF_000517525.1 Limulus polyphemus
CTTTCACCTGTGACCAGTCTTGAAAGAGTTAATGGGAATATTGATTTTGTTGATAATACTTGACCTATATCTTCTGATAACTAAATATTTCAAGAGTTTTATTAGTTAATACCATATTCTATTCTATGCCAACACGATTTTTTGTTTGTTTTAAAAATGAATGAAATATTAGGTTGTACGAAATTTTGGATTGCATCAGACTTCATGTAATAATTAATTTGTTCTCCCAAATCCTTTACGTATCTTAAAAACATTGTTTCTAATTTTCTCAAATTGGAAATGTTTTTACCATGTGGCTGTAAGACAAATTTTGATTGTTATTGCTGCATTTCATCCCTAGGAAAATTGTTTAACAATAACCCTTAATTATACAAGTGGCATTGTTGAATGTCCTACTTTCAGGTTTATCTTCTTCTTTTTTTTTGAGATCGTTAACAACTGATATATCCGACTCATAATTCAATATAATGCAGGAAATTGTTCTAGTAACATATTTTCCCTTTCTTTTGATTTTTTCATTGACCAATCTTGCACATGCATCATATTTTGACAGTCCTTTGATAGCTAATTAATGAAGATGAGAAGAAGCTGTACGTTAAAACATATATGTTGTATGAAGTATAACAACAGTTATGAGTGTCATGCAGTTGTATGAAGTATAACAACAGTTATGAGTGTCATGCAGTTTAATGGATAGTTTGTGAAATGAAAGATTTCGCTTGAAATGTAAATAGTTTTTTGTCATATTAGTTTTAGCATGTATGTACAGAAAGTCTTTGTTGTGTTTATTTTTCCCAAGCAATACCATATGTATTATTAGCATTTACAAGCCTCCCCATTTTTTGTTCAATGTTTAAAATACCATATGAGACCTTGATATCAAACAACATTGACTGTTGGTATCAACCTGTTTTATCTGTCTTTATTTTTTATTAAAGGTGTTTACATTTTTATTTTCATTTAACTACACTCTTCATGTGGAATATGTTCCTTATGTTAGAATGAGACCATTTAGATTCTTTATTTTTTATTTTAAAACTATTTTTCAAGAATGGGATTTAATTGAGATCAAAAAAATGTTTAGGTTTTTTGCTAAAGTTATTTCTCAATTTTTAAAGATTATACTGATCTTTTAACATTATTGTCATCAAAATCTATGCACTTTTTATTAATCTTTTTTATATTTGAGACTTAGAAAAAACTACTGTATTTATTTCAACCAAAAGAAATTAAAACTAAAGTATGTATATTTGATATATTTTTGCCTGGCTTGCTAAAAATTTGTTATGTGATTTGAAAGTTGTTTTTTTTATTCTCCAGGTAAAGTGTATCTGGTGTACTATTATTAAGTTTTGTGATTTGAAAGCTGTTTTATTCTCCAGGTACAGTTCGTCTGGTGTATTATAAGTTCTGTGATTTGAAAGCTACTTTATTCTCCAGGTACAGTTCATTTGGTGTACTCTAAGTTCTGTGATCTTGAAAGTTGTTTTATTCTCCAGGTGAAGTGTCACCAGTACTGGCCCTTAGGAAGCCATCATGATGGTGAAGATGAAATGGTGCTCAAAGATGTTAATCTTAAGGTCACCATTTGTGGAGAGAAGGAAGCTGAAAACTACACTGTCCGAGAGCTGCTTGTATCAAACTTAGATGTGCGTGTGTTGCTATTTTAGACTTCAGTTGTTGTTTTTCAATATTCTAAGCCTGTGGATTAATTTTGTAATTAAAGAAATATCCTGAAAATAAAATATTAGGCTAAAATGTCTACAAGTTTAATGATGTCAATGATAAAATTGCTTAAAGATTTTTTTTTTGTCCTTGCAGTATATGTACAGTTAGTGTTTTTACTTTTTTTAAACTGCTTTCAGTTTTGTTGAACATGGTTTTTTATCCTTTTTTCCTAGCTTTAGCTTGAATTGCTTGATAATCCTCATTTATTACAATACATATTGTGGTATTAGTTTTAAATATTTTGTGTTTATTTATATCATAACTTCTTTAGATTGGTATTTGTAATTATTCATTAAAGAAATATGAAAAAATTCATATGATGTTGAAATAAAGAAAACAGTTCTCGAAAAGGAAAGTTAACTTTCAAGTAAACCATAAACAAAGTTTGTACAGATTGAAATATCAGTATTTAGTACTTGTGTATGTGCATGTTTGTAAAACCTGAAATTTTGCATGCAACTGTCAGATACTAGTTTCTGTCTTTTCAGTTAGATACCTTCACTGCTTAATGAGATGATACAGATGTTTTACATATCTTATTGAAATAAAGCAAAAACAAATTTTGCATTAATTTTTCATCTGTTTACTTTAAAACTTGTGTTGAATCTATTTTTTAGGTAAGAAAAAATGCTTATATGTATTTGTTTTAATAACATTTTTAAAACGTTCTAAACTTGTGTACAATCAAATGGTTTATTTATTTTTGATTAACTTAGAAATGGTTCTTCACCTAGAGTAATGAATCTAGAATGGTACTTCATTTTCACTACACAACTTGGCCTGACTTTGGAGTACCAGAATCCCCCTCAGCATTCCTCAACTTCCTCATGGCCGTCCGAGATTCTGGAGCTCTTAACCAAAATGTAGGGCCAGCAGTTGTTCATTGCAGTGCAGGAATTGGTCGTTCTGGCACCTTTTGTTTGGTTGACTCTTGTCTTATTTTGGTAATTTTGCTTATAGTTAAGGATTTAAGTAAGCATTTCTCTAGAGTAATCTGTATATATTACTCACAGTAGCTTGAAATTAGAAATAAATAATTGCCTGCAACTGAAAGTCCCAAAATGTATAAATAAAGGTATTTTAATCTTCATAAAGTATTGAAAACAACAAAAAGAAACATTATTATATGTACTAATAGAATAGGTAATTTTTATTTAGACTCTATCCTTGTATTTAAATGCATCAATATTATAGCTGAACTTTAATATAGTGTTATAATTTTTATTTATGCATCATTGATGTTCAATGTAGCTGTGGCATTTCTCTTCATGAAAATATTGAATAAAATTATTTTAGTTATCAAAGAAGGTAACTAAACTTATACAGTATAAAAAATAGATCAAGATAAGAATTTTCTAATGATATACGTATTTTGTCTATATCCTTTCAGAAGTGTCTCAGAATCATTATGTAATTTCAACAAAATGTGTTTGTTTTGTTGATAGGCCCATAGGCAAAATATAAAAACAATTATGAAATATTTTGGCAAAAATGTAAAGCATTTAACTGCATGTAAGTACCAAATAAAATGTTATTTTAACTTTATAAGTTCTGTTGATTTAAACCCTTCTTTATATTCAAAATGTCTAATTTGTATAAGTTATCCAGAGCTTTATTTATATTGAATAAATATGTGTAATGTTTATTTTCTTTGATTTTATGTATTTCTTGTTTATAATTTTTTGTTGTAGGTATTGACTAATGTTGTTCAAATGGAATTTTGTTCCAAATATAGATTGAAGAAAGTGGATGTACAGACACAGTAAATGTACAGAAAGTGTTGTTAGAAATGAGGAAGTATCGTATGGGACTCATACAAACACCTGATCAGCTGCGTTTCTCATACCTTGCCATAATTGAAGGAGCTAAGCAGATCTTAGCTGACCAAAAAATTTCAGAATATGTGCCTTCGAAGAGTGTTTATGAATTACCGGTATAGTTTATTTTATTTCTTATAAAACTAAAATAAAAGAAATAAGCCTGTTTTAGTGTTTGAGTCAAAAAGGTTTTAGCTATGTCGTTAATTTATCTTCATTTGAATTAGCCACCGTAAGTATACTTAGTGTGACACAAAAGTTAACTTACATTTATCATTTTATTTCAGTGGCTATATTTATGTCAGATGTAATGTAATTTCAATGGTTTTGTTTACACCAGTAATTCTAAAATACTTCTCATCCCTGTTATTGGCCCAATGGTGAATTATCTAGTGATGTGTTAGTGTAACAGTCAATATGACAAGTATATGGTTCAAAATTCTGTAACCAAACCTTAAATAGGTATTAGCAACAATACCTAGTTTAGATCGAGACTCAAAATACGAGTTTTAAAAAATACATGATTGTGAATATATTGGGATAATGACCTAAGTATAGCCATTGTAATTACATTACAGCCAGTGCTTATATTTTTTGGTTGTATATGATTGCAGCTGAATTGTACATAATTAATACAGCAATCTGAAAATGTTGACATTTTTTCATTTTGTTGCACCTCATCAAATCTGCAGTGTCCATAGCCACCATTGGTTGACTGTTCCGTGTTTCAGGTCAGCAAAGCATAGCATGAGTTATTTAGATAGGGAATTCTCAGTGCATGATTGGGACACTGCCAGTAAGAAAAAAAAATGTTCCCAAATTATAACCTATTAACTCTATCAATACAAAAAGGCTGTTAAATTCTGTGGGTTGACAATGTAAATAGAATGCCAGTCAAGATGTAATAGTCTGAATATTTAACATCCTGCAAAAGGGTTCTTCCATTGGGCCTAATAGAAAATTTATGGAATTTGTGATTATACTTCTTTATAAAGTTCAAACCTTACAGATTGTATTGGGGGAATCGGCAGGAGGAAAAAGAAGATGGATGTAATGGAAAATAAACTTAGCAGTGATTCAGTGCACCTTTGTAGATTCTCATTGCCACTGTGATGAATAGCATACTATTCTACTTGCATATTTGTGTCAGTAATCACAGTTGGTAAAGTGGCTTTTAACTATTTCTAATTTCTTTTTCTAAAGTATAAAAAACTGTAGTAGGTAATTTTGATTTCTGCAACTTTTGCTTCTTTTTGCTACCATAACTATTTGAGAGGATTATTAGTCCATAAGACTGATCACTTGTATCACTTATAGATTAAAGGCAATAGCAATAATTTTCATATATGGAATAAGTATATTTTCAGATTTCTTTAACATCTTCTGTATACAAAGAAAAAAATAAACAGAATATCTCGGGAAAGTAAATGGACTTGGGGTAAGAAACCACTTACAATTGGGAAGCTAACGAAAATAGGATGTTTATTCTATCAGCATTTAAAAAGTTCTCATTCCATCTTTCAGTTAAAAATAAAATTTTTGGAAGGTAGTATCATTTCATTTGAGTAGAAATATGTATATATTTTTATGTATTTTTTTTCAGCATTTTTTTGTCTCTTGGTCTGTATCAAAATAGCTGATAATATTGAAGTAACTACCAGTGTTTTGTTTAACATTATAGCTGTTTTAAATGTTTTGCAAATGCTTCAGTCTGCATTTCAAAAATGAATGAAAAGGTTAGTGTTATTAACATAATTATTATGTTGTACATATAACAAAATGATGGAAATTCATCATCATCTTGTTAATTTTTTGTTGCTGTATCTTTTAATGGGGGCATAAGATGCGAGTATTGTTTTTTTACATTAAAAAGTTCACAGTTGATTAATCTAAAAAAAATATTTATTTCTTAAGGATGGAGTGTTTGAGGAAAAACAGATCAATAACAATGAGAGTGAAAAGCCAAAAAAAAATATTATAGAAGCTGAAAACCGTGAAGAGGTAGCTAGCCCAGAGACATCAGTTAGTGAATTGAACCGAAGGATAGCCGAAAAAAACGATGCCAAAACAGAACCTCCACCACTGCCACCCCGAAACAAGCCATTTTCTGACATACCCATTGAGAAAAATTTCTCGGAAGCCACAGAAATGTCACCTAAATCCGTAACATCTGAGAATGTAGTTTCCTTCAAGGCTAGTGAAGATTTAAGGGAAGTTGATTTTCCCAGGGAAGAGGATATAGTTGTCACAAATAATACTTCATCACTCAGAGAGAACAGCATAACGTAAGTATCTTTCAAGATTTGTGATTTGTTATTCCACAAAAGCATTCAGTACACAACTGCATACTGATTACTAAGATAAACTATTGTTGAATTTGTTTCTGTAAAATAGTTAGACTTATTATATAATACATTGGAATTTGCATTTAAAAAAATTCCAATAATTTTCAAGCTTATGTAAAAACATAAATAAAAGCTTAGTTGTTAATGGGCTGCCAAGTCTTGAAAATTTAGTTCACATGCTAATTCAGTTTAATATAATTTCTCACCTATAGATAGGCCTTGGAAAATGTTTGTTTTTGCACTGACTAGAGTTGGGTGATTAACTGATACTCGATTAACTACTAGCATCGATTATATTCATTTGTGTCATGTAAAATAATCAACTAATTAAAATTGCTGTTTTCAGTTATTCTAATTAATTGAAATATTTCCATTATGACCACTCATTATTATTTTTGATCAATTCAAGATTGCTGTGCTGAATAGATTAGTGTCATGACATGAAAATAATCAACTAATCAAAATTAGTGTTTATAATTATTACTGTTTTTACTTATTCCAGTTTCATGTGAGAATAAACAATTAGTGGAATGTAATTGATTAATAAGCCTGACAACTAATTAATTAGCAAATTCCATTAATCACCCAGCTCTACCAACACAATTATGGAAACTTTTTTCTGTATATTGAAAAAGTTGCATTGTGTGGACATAGGTTTGTGCAATTTTATTGTGAGTGATGGTACATCTTATTTCTAGGATTAAAATCTGTGTGTTGGTTTTAAGTGGCAGTTCTTGGAAATAATTAATTGAGCTTAATCTTTTTCCACCTGTTATATGTTCAGTGATGCAGAAATACGAAAAAGAAGACGTAAAGAGCGTTTGGAAAAAACAGCCGAAACTGTCCAAAAAATGCGCCGGAAACAGCAAGACTCTGAATCATGGGCACGACGCAGGTTGTTATTAAAGCAGTTTTCCATAGGTTTAGTATTGCTGTTGGGAACAGGAGTCCTGGTGTATCGATACTACGTAAAAAGTTAAACTTTTAGTGAATGCAAGCTCTCCTGTTTAGTATAACCTTTCATACTTGGTCAGACCAGGTATGTTTTTTTTTATTCATATTTTTGTATTTGGAAGGACACGTTTGTCCTGTTGTTTCTCAACCATGCAGTCATTAGCATTCTTTTTGTCTCATGATAACATGATAAGCAGGTTTTCTCAATCAGTTGTTTTTTTTTCACTCTTGGTAGTATTTAAAAAAAACAGATGAATTTGTTCTTCCAGATTTTAATAAATATATTTTTATCATGTAAAGATCCCAAAACTGATTGTTATCAAGCCTCTAATAATAGAAACATAGATGATGACCATATAATATTTTTGTTCCCCAAAAAGGCAACATACGAGTAATAAAGCTGTAATAATTTATAATTCATTTCTTTAATATTTATGTACATTGTTATAGTATGAATGCCTTTTCCCGAGCTGATGAAGCATGATTATAATTAATTATAAGACATTAGTATTGGGCTTATTGTATTTTTTGTTACTACATTTTTTTATCTAGTCCCTTATGGATTTTCAAGAATTAGAAAAGTGTATAATAACAGTATGCCAACCACCGTATGTTCATCATACCGATTGAATGCTGTTAACATTGTGTGGTTAAAATACTATTATTATACAGTCTTCTAATTCGTGAAATCCCTAAGGGACCAGATAAAGAATGTAGTGTTAAAAAATAGCATGTCTTATGACAAGTATAATTAATTATAATTGTTTCGCCAGCTTGGAAAAGGTGTTCACAACATAACAGTTGGTTTTCTAACAAATGGCTTATATAAATAGTGTTCCAACCATTACTGTGTTTGTTATGTCCCAGCCTGCCTGCTGAGCTCTGGATTGTGCAAAATGCATCATCGGCAATGGATATGGCAAACATAGTGTAATTGAAATATTATCATTATACACTCTTCTGATTCTTAAAAATCTCTAAGGAAGTGAATGAAGAATGCAGTGTTCAAAAATATTATAGGCCTAATAATAATGTCTTATGATAAGTATATTTGTGTATATTAATTAAATTAAGCCCAAACATTCACTAGAGAGTGTATTCAAAATTATAGGTAAAGGTCTGTAACAAGTCATTCAAACATAACATTAGTGCTGTCAAAGTGATTAATACAATACACACACACACACACATTAAATACTAGAAAATGTTAACCAATGGTTGTTAAAAAAAATGAAGACTAAGTAAACTGAAACTTAAACAATACAATAAATAATACCTAAATGTCACATGTAAGATAAAAGTAAACATCATCTTATGCTATCTCAGGTACCCAGGAAAACAGAGACAGTCTAAAATTTTCTCTTATCATTCAAAATGAACAGAATTCCATGTCATTTCATCAACAAGCTGATACACTCCAGTGGTTTTATGTGTTGTAAGAAAAGAACCTTAAGAAAGCATTCGTTTAGTATACATCAAAGTGTAATGTGTGTTAAGATAATATGAAACACAAGAAAATAACCAAGAAACATGTAAACTCTCACAGTTTGCTTTATCAGGAAAACAAATAGTTTTTGTCTTGTACTTTATTTAAACAATGTATATATTTCAAATTTATGTGTGTTGTAATAAATTAAAGCCATTTTAATAGAAATAACCAAGATCATGTTTTTGAAATCATAGATAAGACATTATTTATTCACAAGTGCAAAAAAACTATATTTTAAGCTGTGTGGATTAACTTAATGTAATGTGCATGTAAAATAATACATTTAAAAAAACATTTTTTGAATAGCTGAGGTAGTACTTTATTTCCCAATAAGATAGTTTTTCAACAAGTAAAATCTAGACTTAATTTGGTTAAAGTATAGCTAAATTATATTTATTCATCTTCCTTGAACAGTTTATATTCTTCAGTAAAATGGCAAGTACTAGTGAGTCTTAAAAGCTCAGACTTGTTAGTGCTCTCTTGATATATGTGTACTTAGTTAGGAAACTAGTCTTCAACTGTTACTGGACACTAAACATCAAAGGCAGTTTGCATTTATTACTGTTCTAGTATGTAAAGAAGGATGCAGAGGTTTTTACGCAGGAAAGAATTGCTTTGTTTGTGAATAATTTGTCACTATTATTTGATAATGGCTAATGAGGATAATCAGATCTGTGCCCAAGTGTTCAGATATACGTACTTCTAATCTCACCTCAAGTATGATCTGTAGAATAACCTATAAGATCAATAAAACCTGAGAAACACATCTGTGAATAAATTCACTGCTGCTGTGAAATGATTTATAAGCTAATTTTTGTTTGCATATGTCATTCATAACATATTAAACAGGTGATAAATAGGTTGAAAAACTGAGAGCATGTATAAAATATGTATAAAGAAATATCGTACAGTGCTCCCTAGTATATATATTAAAGCAATGTGATGTGACATTTCTTCACAGTTTTCAACTATGTTACATTACCATCCATATATTGCTTGGCAATAACAATATGCCAAACCTGAAAAAGTTTCTTGCAATTCAGAGGCTAGTTACTTGTTTCCTGGACTTGCACATGCTTGTTAGAGAGTAGGCACAGTAGTGAAGATTTTAAACTTTCAAAACATAGACCTGTAAAATTATAATAACCTAGAAAAGGCAAAAACTGTTCAATTATGTTTCACAGGAGCAAAGTTTTTATGGATGACAAAATGTAAATTAAATAAATGAACTATAATATTGCACCTTCTTAACACTATGTTTGTGGTATTTAAGATACTATTGCAAAAATCTGATTGAATATATGGTATCACACATATACTGTTTAATTAATACTTTTATTTTACATAATTTATCTACCTTGCTCTGATTGACTGACTTATCAACAATTTAAAAGAAACCATTTATGATTTGTAACTTCACATTCCCACATCATGGACCATATATTGATAGAGTTACATTTATGCTTGCCTCTCTTAAACTGCCAACTTTTACATGCTTTACACATTAATGGTATTAACACATTTAACACCTTTTTTGCTTAATTGTAATTATTGTTTCAGTTACATTTGAAATCATTTAAACATTTCTGCTATAATTTCCAAATAGGAAGTTACAAATAACTCAAATTACTAAAATTTCACTTGCAGTTTTTGGGTTGCATCAGTAATTGCCAAATGTTGACCATAATGTCAGATATCCTTGGTTGCATCAGTAATTGCCAAATGTTGACCATAATGTCAGATATCCTTGGTTGCATCAGTAATTGCCAAATGTTGGCCATAATGTCAGATATCCTTGGTTGCATCAGTAATTGCCAAATGTTGACCATAATGTCAGATATCCTTGGTTGCATCAGTAATTGCCAAATGTTGACCATAATGTCAGATATCCTTGGTTGCATCAGTAATTGCCAAATGTTGACCATAATGTCAGATATCCTTGGTTGCATCAGTAATTGCCAAATGTTGACCATAGTGTCAGATATCCTTGGTTGCATCAGTAATTGCCAAATGTTGACCATATTGTCAAATATCCTTTATGTATGACAAATCATAAATGGGATGAATTCACATTTAGTGAACTTCAATTCTACTTGTAGAAGAAATTCAGAACAAGTGACTTATAAGATCTTAAGGTTAACATAACACAAGATCGCCTTTAAAACTTTTAAGCGTGAAACTGTAAAAGTGTGTATAATCTAGTATCAATTGGTTTATTCATTGTGCACTTTGAGGTCTCAATAACCTTTGAACACATAAGATTTAAAAATTATATTTGTGAAACATGATACGAAAAACAAGTGAACCATCGAGACTTAGTAAATATTTTTATTGGAATAATATCTACCCTGATGACGTTTTCTTTTATGTTGATTTTTTTACACTTTTGAGTGTTCTGCTTACAATTCAGGTCAGATAATAAGACAGAAATGTGCATTAATATATATAGCATTTATTTGCAATATGTAATATTCATGAGTTACAGCTTGAAACAACTATTATTGATAAAAATGTATATTTTTCATTCTAAATTTTTCTGTAGTTAATAAAACTGCTTTAGCACTGACTTTCTTCTGCTTGTTTTAGGTCATTGCTAAATTACAAACAATTTCATTCATTTAGTTAAACCTTTTTTGCATACTTATCAAACATATTTCCGTCTTGCTTCTCTGTTGTTGTTTTTTTTGGGGGGGGAGGGTTCATTTCCAAGCTGACATAATTAGGTTAAACTGGTTTTATGCATTAACACTATATAAAGGATGTTATTAAATAAGTGCATTTTTTTCAATCCAGGTCATAGTATTATTTTAGTAAGTAGCTGGAAATATAAAGGTTTTGTGTGAGACTGTAATCTAGTGAAGTACATATCTCCATTATAGAAATAATTTTCAGGCCCATACTCTGTGAAGGTGGTCACTTGCCATGTAGCTTTAATTCAAATATTACAAATAAAATAGGTCTAGGCTGTCAGAAACTGACCATTTTAAGAATTTGGCGGTTACTCAAAATAATTATAATAAAGATGAGAATCATTCAGAGAGTCGTTCAAGCTGTCAGAATGTTTTTTGAAAGTATCTGAATAATAGGACATTGTCTCATACTGTAAATATTCTTAAATTGACTACTGTCTTTGTACAGTGAACTTTGCAATTGTTTTACCAAATCTATAGTATAAGTAATATTTTTTACATAATTGTTATCAATGTTTTATTAAAAATGTTATCTAGTTTTTATGCTACCATTTAAGAGGTTAAACCATGGCAGTGTTTGCCTCTGTATAATAAATAGTCTGTTTTCTTTTTCTTACAAAAAAATTTTTTTCTCGATAAATTTGTGCTTTTTTTATTTTCTTGCACCATTGTGATATAATTAGAATAATGGAGTTGGAAATTTTCTTTAATTCTGCCTTGTAGTTTCTTTCAGACTGTAGAATTATTAAGAGTCATGGATAGCTGTTAAAAATGTATACAATTATCTATTAATGTAGGATTAGAAACGGATATGTATATCATATGATAATGGTTTATCTTAGGTAATTATGTGTTCCCATGTTTTTATTTTTTACATCATATTGTTATGTTTTAGTAATAATGTGCAGTTTTAGATAATAATCATTGTTTTTGGGTAAAATTATAAATGTAGACATGTATGTTTATCACTGGTCAGAGTTTTGCTATTTTGTTTTTGCTGTGTATCTATGCAACTTTTTCAGTAAGTACACAGTTTGAGATAAACTATGAGAAAATTCAGTTTTGTAATTTAAAAAAAAATGAAATTATTTAAAAGCTAACCATAAAATAGATTAATGGCTGATATTATGGTTGTCCATGAAAATATATAAACTAAGAAATCAATTTGACTATGTTTACAACTTTAATGTTAAAATCAGTGTTCTGGTAACGAGTCTTTTCTCACATTTTTTTTTCTACTTTGAATTTTAGTGAGTTACTAACTAATATATATATATATGACAACACAAACAAATATACATTTTATCAAAGTTCAACCGATTATTAGTTTTGTAAATGTTTGTCTATGAAATAGCCTTAATTTTTAGCAGAAACATTAATTCTGTGTTAAAAAAACATTATCTACCAATATTTTTGAATACAAACAAAGTAGTGACTAGTCTGAATATGAACGTATCAAAACAGTTTTAAATGTTTGTTTCTAATGTGCATTATCACAAAACAGTTCATTGTAAAATATTTTAAAATTTAATATCTTTTTTTTTATAGGTTAAGCTCCAATTGAAAAGATGTGTTTTATTAGGGTGTAGCGTGTATCTTTATAAGAGCAAATTGTCTTCTTTGAAATAAGAAATGAAAGGATAGGAACCATAACAGAACAAAATGAAATGTTTTTTATTGTGTTTGGGGGGGGGGTCTTGTTCATAATGTTGGGTAAAAGGATATGAACTGTAAAACAACAAAATGAGATGTTTCATTATATTTATAGGGAGGGTGTCTTATTGATTATAAATAAAGAAAAGTTACGAACTGTAATGTAACAAAATGGTGTTGAAAAAAATAGGATTGGTGAACACTTGCATAAAACTGAAAAACACCCCTGTTTTAGGAAAACATTAAACCTTAACTTTGAGGTTTGTTTTCTGGAGATTTATGTATGCTCCCTGACAAGTATTTCTATAATGTTGTTAATTTCAGTCTGGATTCTTGGCCGTGTAATTTTAGTGAAAGTTATCACTGGTATAAAAATAAACTAAATTGTAAATTTTCTTTACGTATCAAATGATTTATGTGAAAATTAAAGGTTCAATATTTTTCATTCCTTCACTGAGTATTAGAAGTTTTAAGATAATAACTAATGATATGCATGTAAATATTAAATGACAACTACTTGATCTTGAACAGAAATATGTTTTTAGAAGGTGAAACATAATGGATGAAATCATAGTTAGAAGTTTGAAAATATAATGCCAGCATGATTGCATAGAACCTACAGTATCTGAAATAAATTGGAGCTATAGTTAGTGAGTACACTAATTACAGACAAGATTTCAGATAATGAATTATATCGTTCATAATTAATGTTTTAAGTTCTTGTGTATCACAGTGAAATTGCCATAATTTCAGTTGTGCATTAATGAATCATGTAATGATTGTGTTTGAACTAAATGGTATGAAAGCTTGATTGATTAATAAGGCTGCTACGTAAAATATTATTGATTAGAAACATTTCTTTTCATGTTTTTTGGTTATTCAAAAAAAAACTTTTTTTCAAACTATTTGTGTGTGTCTATTATTTGTTCTGTTTGTATCAGTATGATAGAAATGTGTAAAAATTCAAAATAAAAAAAAACAAAGTTTTAGAAATTTTATTTTCACTGGATGTTGTAAGTCCAGTAATTCAATTTAACTTATTTCATCCATGATTACTCATTTTGTAATAACAATAGCCATGTCATTTTCTTTTGTTTATTTTTAGATGTGTTTAATGTTTTAAAGGTGAATAGGCTATAAATATATCGCACAGCAGCATTGCAATCTTCTGCAACTGCATGAAAGCAAACAAAATCTGATGTTGGCCTGAACGACAAAGTTAAAAAGGGCTTGAAACTAAATTGTAATGAATCTGAAAGGGCCTTTTTGTATTGTAATTATTTCTTAATCAAAACATCGTATAATAATTAATGAACGTTTTTTTTGTATTGTAATTACTGTAGGTCCATTTTATATTATTTCTTAATTAAAACATCGTATAAAAATTAATGAACTTTTTTTTGTATTGTAATTACTGTAGGTCCATTTTATATTATTTCTTAATTAAAACATCGTATAAAAATTAATGAACGTTTTTTTTGTATTGTAATTACTGTAGGTCTATTTTATATTATTTCTTAATCAAAACATCGTATAAAAATTAATGAACGTTTTTTTTGTATTGTAATTACTGTAGGTCCATTTTGTATTATTTTTTAACTAAAGCATTGTATAAAATTAATGAACTTTTTTGTATTGTAATTACTGTAGGTCTATTTTATATTGTTTCTTAACTAAAGCATCGTATAACAATTAATGAACTTTTTTGCTTTTGAACAAAATTCAATAACCTTAATTATACTTGAGAATGACTATATAAGTATAAATAGCAACTCACTAAAAATTTGTAAATTTGGAAGAAAGTTATTTGTTTTTTAACATTTTCTCAGCTATTACCACAACAATATATGGAAATCATTTAGTAACTAGTATACAAAGTAACTTGATAGCACTTGTGAAGTCCCATTGAACTTGTCTTATTCAGATGCTGCTGAAGTGGCCTAGTAATGATGATATTAAACACTCCTGGGTTCTGTGGTTTCTTAGTGGGACCGTATTGTAAATTAGATATGTATAGTTCATGTTAGCTAAGTATTTTAAGTCACATGTGAACGTCCCTGTGGATAACACTCTGAGAAATGAGATATAAAAATTTGAATATTGAGAGAGAGAGAAATAAAAACATTTTTTTCATATCACCTGAACTATTGCAGTTTGTTTTCATTTGGATGAGTACTGTCAGGGTTTCTGTGTTCTTTCATTATTGGGTAGTGTGTCCAATTACAATAAGGTATGCTAGATAACAAATACACACTTCTTGTTTAAATGAAAAAGGCTTAACATTTTTTTCACCAATTTGTGTTTTTACTTATACAAAACATACATGTATGTGTGTATATATATCCTTGTGTTGCATTGTGTAAGTATTATTCACTAACTCACACACACACAAATATATATATATTTTTTTTCAGATGATGATACTTGATAAGTTACTGCTGTTTCTGTAATTATGTATGTTTTAAACCCCTAGACCTGGCAGTATCTCCTTATTGCATTAATTCACAGTTACTGCTCATGTCAATGTAATCAATTTTTGGATGTGCTGTTAAAATTTTAATTAGTTATTAGCCTGTCCTTTTAGGCTATATGATTTAGAGTCACTGTATGATGCTGTGGTATCATATATGTAGTTATTATTTGCTTTTCTGTGTGGAAGAAGGTACTATGTTCTTTGTAATTATTCTTTTGTAAACATTCTAGTTAATGCTTTCATCACATCACAAAAACACTAATGGAATTCTGGTGTTTGGAATGTCTGTAATAATTGAAACTGAAAGATGCGAGTAATCTTAAGAGTCTATGCTGATGAGAGGGGCCAGTCCTTCACTGATCTTGTGTAACGATGCCCTAAGTGTAACCATCTGCTGACCACATGTATACACAATCCATGGCTCATAATTAGTACAAGACAGTTAATGTTCCCTTACAGAAAGTAATGGCAGAGTCCAATGGTTTCCTAAAATGTGTGTTATGACAAGTTGCTAGGGTTGTAAAGAGAGTTTCACCCAATAAAGAATAATTAAGAACTGACAGAAAAAAAACCACAAAAATATGTTGTATGTGGCAATAGTGGTGTTTCAAAATAAGTAGGTTAGGGTGTCATCAGTGAAAAAAGTTTGGGAACCAAACAATGCTTGATTATATCAGATTGAATTTGTTATTAATAAAGGATTTATCACAGTATGGTATATCTGATGGTAAGTATATGAGGTGGTAATAGTTTGTTAAAAAACTAATAAAAGTTATTGGTAAAAGCATATTTATGATGATTTTATTACATCATACATTTTATTACATTTCTCACCATCATGGTGAAAAATACAAAATACTGTTATACTATTAAGGATTTTCAAAATGAGAAATGCAATAAAATCTCTGCCATCAATGTGAACTATACTCTTAGCTACGGTATACAAAACATGAGTAAAATGAAGGGGAGCAACCAGTCACCTTCCTCTAAAATCCCTCAGGTGACTAAAGAGGACTCAGAAGAGAGATGGAAGATAACTTTATCAGATGTGAAATCAAATAAACAAACAAAACTTCAATCTTACATGAAAGGATTTATTACCACAAACATCGTGTGTTAACGTGGTGCATTGAGTACATATTATATGACATATTTGACTAACAGATTTGTGAACATGATAAAATTGTTACAAGTGCAGTAATAAGAGATTCTCTATTATATATAAGTATTGGAATGAAATATACATATTGGTTCAGACTATTGTCCTTGTGAGAGTCTTGGTTCTGACTCTCAGCCATGACTGAAACATACTGCGACTAACAGATTTGTGAACATGATAAAATTGTTACAAGTGCAGTAATAAGAGATTCTCTATTATATATAAGTATTGGAATGAAATACACATATTGGTTCAGACTATTGTCCTTGTGACAGTCTTGGTTCTGACTCTCAGCCATGACTGAAACATACTGCATGTCATTATGCTATTGCAAACATTCACTGAAGTAGTGTGCTTTGATATATATTTAGTTTGCTTCATCCTCGATTCTAGGCTTTCATATTTCATTGATAGTGTTTCATCTGTATATTCAGAAGGAGTAATAGACATAAATGTGGAAACTACTTCTTTTTATATTAGCAGATATACTATCATAGACGAATGCATTTGATTTCTTTTTTACCAACAAACTTGTATTTAATGTCCAGTTTCAAATGTTTCTTTTTTTTAATGTTGTTATACTTATATTCAGGTTTCTTCAGCAACTCCTTTAATTACTGCTATACATTTGATCTCTTCCAGACCATAGTACTTGTGTAAAGACTGTAGCAATTTTGGAATCACAAGCTTCTTTAATTTTACTGATTTTACTCTGGAATTGAAAACCTTTGAAATTTTTCATTTTTACAATAATATGCCCTTAATTTTTTTTCCTTTTTGTATTTTAGGACTTCCTACTGCAATATTTCATATGTTTTATACCTACCATCACCATGTGAAATACATTTGTGAAAGTATGTCATGTTAAGCTCATAAAGAACTGGAGTTTTTCTAGTAATTCTTTTGTTTATAGCAAATTGGGTTTTACTTTGGGAGACATGGTAATTTATTTTTTATAAATACCTTCCTCAGAGCACCTATAACTTCTTCTTCTTGTAGCAGGAGTAAGAAAGTCGTATCTTTCTAGCTTTTAAGACACCCCTTCAGATCAAAACCTGAAAACCCTTTTTTTTTTCTATGATTCTGAAACCTGACGGATTTTGGGAAATGTTTTAGTAAGTTATATCTAATATCTTACTTGTTTGCCTTTAACTCAATCTTGAGTTTACTGGGATTTCTCAAATAAATTATACTTGTTGACATAAAAATCTTCAACTCACTAGATGACCAAAAAATGCATATTTTGCTGCTGGTTCTGCTCTGTGAAATATGGAGTGTAATGAAATAAGCCATGATTTCTCTTCCCCAAAACTGGTGAAGACACCATCATATTTTCCAGTATTTTCTGATATACCATTGGTTGTCAATTACTTTAACAGGGCCCATCATGGCCAGGTGGTTAGGGCACTTGACTCCCAATCTGAGGGGTCGCGGGTTCAAATCCCTCTCCCACCAAACATGCTCACCCTTTCAGCCATGGGGGCGTTATAATGTGATGGTCAATACCACTATTCATTGGTAAAAAGAGTAGCCCAAGAGTTGGTGGTGGGTGATGATGACTAGCTTCCTTCTAGTCTTACACTGCTAAATTAGGGATGGCTAGTGCAGACAGCCCTCGTGTAGCTTTGCACGAAATTCAAAAACAAACAAACAAAACTTTACCAGTTTGGGTGAGCCTTGATAGCTCTTGAGTAGTGAGCACATAACTTAATAGTAGTAGTGGGTCACATGGCATTTCTTGGAGCACGGGTTGCATTCTTCTTCATTTCCAAAAGTTTCTGTTATCTACTGAATTTTCTTTTGTTGCCTTTTTGCTTTTTGTGGTTAATTGAACATGTGCTTGTACCCAAGCATGCAGATAAAAACAAAATGGTAAAGCATGCTCTCAGTGCAAAGCACCACCTGCAGCATTCAGGATATAATAGCACGCACCTGGAGGATTCATGTTACGTATATCTGTTGTTGTTGACATACTGGACTTGACTTTGATCAATTTATTTCACAGATGTTTTATAATTTCCTTACTGTTATATATATATATATATATCTTTTTATCAAACTTGTCATATGAATTACACCAACAAAAACAGTACCTAAAACCTGACCAAGTTGTATATCAAAATTTACAAATGTTGGACTATCAATATTTTTCTTTTCTTGAAATATGTACCATGTTAAATTTGTGGATATTGACAGGATAAATTCCTCTTGGCAGGTGGCACACATCCCAGAAAACTTTGCAAGCAGGTATCCTGCAATATAAACAACCACAGTTTGCTTGAGTATTTCTTGAAGTTAATGATGTTATGGTCAACAGCTCAATGCCATGCAGTCTTTGTGTTGTGGTTGGACTTTGTTACTGGCAGCTGTGACTTTGATTTGGCTGTCATGCTAGTCAGATCTAGCAGCATAAGTTTAAGATATACCTTGCAGTTTGATCTTTCCCTCTGGACCAAAAGATTTTCAACAACAATTGTGGTATATCAGGATTATCTCAGAATCCAATTTTATTTTTTTATTGATACTTCAGATCATCTAAAATGATAAACATTCATCAAAAAATTCTAGGTGACCACTCTTTTCTCTCATTGAATGTCTTAATTTATAAGAGATTTTGAGAGTACTGCCACTATTGAAAGAATGAAATAATCTGTGAAGTTGCTCTATACTCTTTGCTCTATGTGTTACCTCTTTGGTAAAGTATCCTGGAATAACTAGGTGTGAAATACCTGTAATTACAGAATGACTCAGCACCTGGGCAACATGAGTTACTCACCTGGCAGTGTCATGGAACCATTAGTTAAGGGAGTTTCTTGTCAATAATAATAAAAACTATTTTATATTCCTTTGAAATTTGTTGATCTCCTGTTTGAAAAACATATGTTTTTCAGTAACTGAGGAGAATCCTATACAATAAAAATGCAGCTATCTTCATTCTTGGGGCTCAATGTAATGTTTTTTGGGGGGAGTTACCTTATGAATCTTTTGCAGAAATGAACAGTTGTTTGAGCCTTGGTTACAAATGATAACTGCAACTTTCAAACCACTGTTTCTGAGTCTTTACTTAAACATTTGTGTACAAGTGTATTCAGAGTTTCTGATTGAATGGGGCCAGAGCTTAAGAAATAGGTTATTGGCTGTTTCCATCCAGGGTTTTCAAATCCTTCTATCATATCATGTTGATAAGTGTATATGAGAGATCCTTTTATCATCAAAAACTAAAACACTTATCTTGATCTGTCGTTGCTTCACTTTCATGTGTCATTTAAACTAGGCACAATATCAGTGTGCTCCAAGGTTCTCTACACTATTTTCTTACCAGGCAGTAGAAAACTTTTGCTGAGGAATTTACTCTGATAGTAGATGGACAATAATATCATTCTGTCAGTGTGACTCCATCTGATACTCTTGGTATTGGTATTCAGCTGTTATCTAACAAGCTCAACCATGAAATTCTATAAGATCTTCTATAATGTTGGATTGTTGGCTGTCTTTGTTTCTTTTGTTTTGCTTATTTGACTTTTCCTTCTGGATGGCACTGTTTAGTTGTATTCTCAACCATTGCTCTGGTATTTTCAGCTGAGCTTTGGTTGGAGAAGGACCAGAAATATGATGCTTCTCACTGCAATTTGCTGATATAACTGGAGCTTCTGAAACAATACATTAATACACATTTAAAAAGCTCAGGTATTACTAAGAGGAAAGTCTGCTGATTTTCTAAGTAGTTATTTATAATGGTAGTGTAGGTATCATTAATTTATGTTGAGTATGTATACACTACAATAAAATGTGAGATAAAACAATATTTATAACACTAACTGATTCTATTGTACATGATTAATAAACTATTTTCACCAAATACATGGTTTGGTGCAACAGTAATATATGCAGCTATAGAAATGGCCTTCATATTCTTTAGTTGCAGCTCTTATTTCTTGACAGTTTTTTTGAGTTACTGAAGGAGGTGAATTTGGCACATAAAAAATTGTTGTTCTTCTGTGCTGTGCGATTCATAAAATGCAAAGACTCAAAATGCTCCTCACATCAATTCTTGTTCACTGTTCAGCTTCTCTATTGCCATATGCCTGAAGTTGTCATTTCTGTTTTCATGTATCCATTTTTTTTCAACTAAAAATACCAGTAAATGAGGATAAGTAGTTAATATTTTTTAATATTCTAATATTGAGTCAATTAGAAAACAACTGAGCAAAACGAAAGCTCTACAGCAGGTACATTATCATGCATTAATATTTATCTAAAATAGATTTTATTCTTCATAATAAGGTTTTAGTCAAATAAAAGTCACTATATAAAATAGTCATACCTTAATGTAATGAAACATGCTGCAAGCAGGAGTTCTAATGATATTCAGGTGCGAACTACATGATGTTTTCAAGTTTACTGCCTCCAACTCACCATCACCAAATGGACAAAATAAATGATCAATAAAATGACCAAATATGATTTATACCTTATTTTCCTGAAATACAAATGTATGAGAAATTCTAATTATTAACCCTAATTTTGTCACTACTAAGCAAATTAGGTCTAATTAGTGCTGAATTACTCTCCTCCTTCAATTGAAACTTACTTCTTACAGGTTTGAATAATGTGACCAGACAACCCAATTTCGAGCTGCCTGTCTCCCAGAAACTTTAGGGGATGCAAAAATGTTCCGCATTATCAAAATTACTACCAGTGAGCACTACCGTACTATGTCTGCACATAAGATTTGTCATGTCCTCGTACAATATACTTGATTTATATACATTAGCGTGCAAACTGAATAAAGTGCCCTGCTTTAGACTGCAGAAAATCTGGTCACTTTAGATTTTTATAGAATATTTATGAAATGAAGAAAAGTAATAATTCTTTACTTATACTTTAGGCCAGTGTTCCCAAACTTCTTGTTTGTTGACCACTAGAAGTGTGTGTTTTTGTTTTATATCTTGGCAGAGTGTAGTAGGATCTATACACTATTTTGTTGCTTCATTTTTGTAATTATGCAACGTTTTTACAGTTTGTGAATGCCATTTGAGAACCCTTTATGTGAACCTAAACATAAGTTCATAAACATCACATGGTAATAATGACATTTTTGGATTGTTGGAAAGATTAACAACATAGCTAATTTATGATAGTTTTTCCAGCTATCAGTATTAAAAAAGTAAAACTCTGGTAGTCTTCAAGATGCTGAAGTCTCTAAAAGTTGTTTTCATCTTCATGTTTATGTATATCTATCTGTGTGTGTGTGTGCTAAAAGCTTAATAGGCCATTCTAAAGAGATATCAAATAGTAGCCATTATTATTTCTTGTTCATTTCATAAATGTGTAGAATGTGCTCATATACATCCCTCTTTGAAAAGGAAATTACCAAAAAGTATGCAGTTATTTTTGGTATGAAAGAGACAAAAGTAGTTCACTAACATAAAAGAAAACAAAATTGGTCAAATACCCATAAGAAATTACTACATTCATCTAATTATATTTTTCAACTGAACTGAAAAAAAAAATGGTGATGAAATATAAAAATTAAAAAAAAAAAATTTCAGGTGTAAGCCAGCTTCTTTTCATTTTTGACATTTGCATATATACAAGAATCTTATTGGTAGTCTTTATGGATATTGGGTCATGCATTCAATCAACTTAGTAAAAATTGTAGACTGCCATGTGCCAAGATCATCATATTAATTATATATGAAAATAAAAAATATTCCTTTTCATATAATGGTGTTTTTTAGAATATTTTAAAAGTTTTTTTTGTTTTGAAATAAACGAGGAAATTTGATTTATCTAATTGGTATCCTGTTAAATTGATGACACGTCATACTCAATATTTATTATTATCTCTTTCTTTCTTTCTCACTGACTATGAATGTTAAAAAATTGGCTTTTAATCTGGTAGGTATGAGGGGGACTTACCCAAACATCAACATAAATAAATATAATTTATTCTGGATTTAAAGGAATGACAATTTATGTTAGTTTCAAATCCATTAAAACAAATTTACCAGTCATGAATACTGTATCATCTACTTAAAACTAGAACAGTAGGTTTTGAACAGATATTTTGACCCATGTCACATTGAAGTCCAGTAAATGTAAGAGAATTTTTGACCTGAAATGTAAAGATGGTTTATACTAGTGGTGTGTATCATTATAGTAGTCGATGAGATACATATATAGATATTGATGCTGCAATACGATACGTATCTAGATACAGAAGTTTTATCAACGGTTTGTTACAAAGTTTGACAGTCTTGTCAGTAATTTATTATCTATATTACTAACATTGTCTTATTTAAGTACTTTACAGTGCTTTTTCAAATTCTCAGGCTAATATCTGTCTATCTATTTTGTCATTGTTAATTTGTTATATTATTTTGCATGTAATGTTTTTGATAAAAGAAATGAAAACAACATGTTGTACTCATTATTCATCTTCCTTTATTGAATCATTAATTTTTAGCAAAAATACTTTATTAGGAATTCTGATTTTATCTGTACAAAAGACTTATAATGTTTACTGAAGCTTGCTCAATTTCGTGAAGATACATGAATTGTGTCGTATTGGACGATATATCGATACAATTGTATCACGGCATCATGATATGATACTCGTATCCCTGTATTGCCACAACTTTATTTTATATCCAGAATGTTGCTTCATTCATTTTTTGAAGAGTCTCTTCGTGTGTTTACTTTTTCCTCACCATGTCTTATTACTTTTTTTTAACTGTTTATATTTCAGATCAAGAGACTGGGAGGAAAACAGCCACACTGATTCTCCTTCTAAGCATCCAAGAACTTGAAGAGCCTTTTCAGGAAGAATCACCAGATAATTTCCATCCCTGTTTTTTTTTCTTTTTTTTAGAGTAACATAGTGCACATTTTAATGACGTTTGTACAGTCTGAATTTGAATACTAAAATCACTCCATCTGTCATGTACTGTCTGGCTTTTAACGTAGTGTAATTACACCAAAGAATTGACAATAAATTCCTCTCACTGACATCTTTTGGAGTTAATTTTTGTTGTTGTAAATGTATACACCACACATTATTCCTGGTTCTTCCTGAAAAGGCTTAAAATAAATTATTTGTGGTTAAAGAATTACTATTAATTGTTGTTCTACCACAATTATCACAGATGTGCACATTTTCCATTTTTTATTTTAACTCACATTAACAGGTTGTCTACACTAATGCATAATAGCTGCAGTTGTTTCTAATAGATTTTGTATTACAGCCTGCACAATAGAAAAATAAGCATGTTTTTATACATTATTTTACGTCTATAAACTTTATTAAGGGAATAATCTATCATGGTTTTATCAACACAAAATAGTAGCCTCAATCCCCTCCCTCCCAGAATAAAAAAAAAAAGAGGAAACATACTATAAAGAGTTTAAATTAGCTTAATGTATAAATCAACTTTCTGCTTTTATTCAAATGCAAATGTACCACTTCAATGATTCATATCAGATTTTCAACCTCTAGACAGTGACAACATTATATAAAAACAAATAAATTAACAAGTCCTCAAAAGTTACTTGAGAGATAAAAAGTCACATACGACTTGTACCCACAAGTGATTACATTCTGTAAACACAAAAGTAAAAAACTGGTAGAGCAATAAGTTAAATTTCATTATTTGTTTTTGCAAACAAAGAATTAGAAAAAATTCTTGTGTACTTGAATAAAAAATTGCTATTCTTTGGTAAACAGCTATTGTGAAAGTTAAGGTGCAGAAAAGTACTTAAATACATGGCTAGTGAACTTAATGCAAATTGAAAAACATTTTTTAAAATTATAATTTTTCACTCATTTATTCATCATACCATTTCATATTGCTATGTGTTAGCATTTCTTTCTTTTTTTGTATGCTTTAAAAATACAATATTGTGTTTGTTTCTAATATTATATCACTATTTGTAATTATATTTTAATAGTTTGGCACATAGGTGTCACTTTTAAATCTTTTGATTAGATAATTAGGATTTTTATCAAAAGCAAAACAGAGTAGCACAAACTATAGAGAAATAATTGAAAATAAGTGTCAAATACTAATGCTTCACTGTGGAGGTTGAAATGCTCAATGTGTCAGTCAAGCTTCTGTAATACCCTCAATTACTTCTCTAACTACCCAGAAAAAAAAAATCATTAATGTACCCATCTATGGTACCTGAGCACATGTGCCAAGTTTGTACCTGTTGGTATGAACACAATTTCAAAAATTGTACCCCAGAGATCTTGAGTAACACAAATTCTGATGTCAGATTGGAGTTCAGTGACACTGCAAGCCTACACTTAGAACCCCCATTGTGCCTAGATGACCTGGGGGCATTTAT